>NC_050444.1:27275154-27305154 GCF_903995425.1 Onychomys torridus | reverse complement strand
AAAAAAAAAAAAGGGTACCAGACTGGCCTGATGGCTTATCTGTGTAGTTTCAGGGGGCTAAGGAAAAGGGCTAGCTTGATCCCAGCAGGTGGGAGTCAGCCTGGGCAACAGGGAGACTGCCTGGAGCCAGGGGTGGGTAAACATGGAACACATGAAGTTGTTGCCAGACTGGCAGGGCAGACTATTTGATGGCGTTCAGTGCCAAACTCATGCTCTTCTATTATATGGCATCACCAAGTCCAGGGAGGGAGTGTGTGCCTGTAATTTCTGCATCGGGAGGCAGAGGCAAGAGAATCAGGAGTTCAAGGCTAGCCTGGACTATATAAAACCATGTCTCAAAAAGAGTACAGTAGGGCCAGTGAGATGATTCAGCCTCTACGGGTTCCTAACACTGAGTCTGATGACCTGAGGTGGATTTCTAGGACTCACATGGTGAATGTCCTCTGACCTCCATATGCCCACTACGGTGCAGGAGTCTTGTGTCATGTCTGTGCTAAACCTTGGCCCAGCTCCTCTCTTGGTGGTGAGGCCTAACTGTGTTCCATACACCACATGGAAGAAATGACTTCTAGCTGGGCTTGGTGGCTTGTGCCTGTAATCCCAGCACTTAAGAGGTAGGAGATGAGAACCAGGAAAGCAAAGTCAGAGTTCTAGGACAAAGGAGGCCTTTTCAGAAACAAAACAAAACAAAAGACAGACCCAAAATAAATAAGGGCTCAAGATACAGCTCAGTTGGTAGAGTACTTGCTTAGCATGTGTGAAATGGCCACCCTGACTTCAATCCCAAACCATCCCAGACTTTTGAAGTCAGGTCTATGCTCAGGAGGTAGACACAGGGTAATCTGGAGAAGTTCAAGGCTACACTATAGATACACAGTGAGATCAAGTTCAGTTTGGGATTCATGACAGCAACCAAATAGAACTAAAACAAAAAACAAACAAATAAAAAAGCCCACAAAAAAACAGGCAAGCAAGCAAACAAGAATGACCTCCAAGAGAGTACGTCATGGTAGCCCTGACAGCCAGGTGCTGCTCCTACAGGACCAGGGGAAAGAGCTGGAGGGGGGTGCTGCAGGCACCTGAGTAACAGCTTTTACCCCCATTCTTCCTGTGCTGTGGGGCGGGGACAGTTAAACACTATCTACCTACAGGGCTCCGAAGAGCTAGAGATCCCCAAGTGTGGTGCCGCCATTGCCCTGAGGGATGGGGAAGGAATGTCAGGCCGTCATACTCACCGACACATGCCTAATCTAATGGTTTAAAGACTCTGAACTATTCCCCAGCCGTGTGTCAACTCAGACCTGTGTCAAAGCTTTGTGAGCAGTGAGCTCACGCGGCCCCTTAGAACCTTCAGTGAGCTGACCAATTATTTAATGTTTAGTCCAGGCTGCCCCCTGCAGAGCCCAGAGATCGGGCAGGCTGCAACTTCTGTAGAAAGACCTGTCTGGGTTTTAGTTTTGCCTGGCTAGAAAAACTGCCCTGCCAGGTGTGGAGGCTCTAGCTAGCATCTTGTCCTTCCAAATATGGGCAACCAGAAGGCACTGTGAGCTGGATTTGAAAAAAGTCTGGCTCTGCATCACACGTTCCGGGTCCCAATTCTCACTTTAAACAGAGCTCCCCACCCCTACCCCCGGGGAACTCTGTACACAATGAGGTCAGGGAGCCAGGCCCCACAAAGGTCAAAATCACTTCCCTTTCCGGGAAAGCTAGGAGCCCTAGAGCCCCAGTTCCGGGGAGACTCATGAGTGTTGGTCATTTGTTGTCAGAGTCCATCGGAATTTCAAAGGAGCTAGATTTGGGGCTACAAAGTAACCGAAAAACAGGAAGAAGGGGACAAAGAGGAGTTATAGCCTTAGATTGAGAATATTTAAGACATAACAAAACACTGCTCACAAAGCACGTGCCCTGCCCCAGGCAACAAGGTTCTCCCAGCTCCTTTGCCTGTGGGGAACCCTTTTGAAAGAATGTGTGGACAGATTTAAGCCTTTTTTTCCCTCCCACTTTTGGCCAGAGACATTTTTGAAAAATTTTAAAAGCCCCTTTAGAGAAAGAAGAAAAATTTTTTTACTTTCTTTCTTTTTTTTTTTTTTTTTGGAGCTGAGGATGGAACCCCGGGCCTTGCGCTTGCCAGGCAAGTGCTCTATCACTGAGCTAAATCCCCAACCCCAGAAAGAAGAAATTTAAAGAGGAGGGGGCAGTACCAATTCTTTTTCTCCCATATTTGAGCACTATATCTATTTATTTATTTTGAGGCAGGATCTCACTGTTTTGCTCTGGCGGTCCTGGAACTCACTAGGTAGACCAGGCTGGCCTCGAACTCACAGAGCTCTGCCTGCCTCTGTCTCCCAGGTGCTGGGGTTAAAGGCTGCCACCACCACTGTACCTCAAGCACATCATTTAAGATCTTTTTGGTTTGGGTTTTTTGACAACATGGTGTCACTCTGTAGCGGGACTGGTGTAATTGGTGATTTTCCTGCCTCAGTTTCCCATGGGCTGCTGGGATCACAGTTGTGTGCCACCACAGATGGCTTTGGGACAAATTCCTGGATCCTCCTAGGTTTAAAGCTTCCCCGGCAGCTTTGTGCCTCTGGACTCTGCCTGAGCTGCTCCGCAATGCTGGACATTGCAAGCTTTATAGAAACTGGTTTATAGAACAATCAGCTGAAGGTCACTCTCCAGTGCCGCCCCGAGCCCCGGCTCTGAGGCCTCTCTAGCTCATCCTTACACAGCGCCTTCCCTGGATACACACATGGGTCTGCGCCTTTTGTGTGCCCCTCTAGAATGCCTCTTCTGTTCTCATCTTCAGTCTGTGCTTCCAAACTGACGTCTGCATGGGCACTAGCTCATTTAGAAAGGCCTTCCTTAGTTGGGCATGGTCCACCCAACTTTACTTCCAGCACTGCAGCTCTTGGCTGAGTTTGAGACCAGTCTCGTCTACATAGTGAGTTCCAGGCCAGCTAGGGCTACCCAGCAAGAAGCTCTCTCAAAAAGAAAAGCCTTCCTCTGCCCTGACCTCCAGATGCTTGGCTAGTACCACTTTACATGTTCCTTCCAGCAATATCCTCTGAAATTATTATTTGATTATTTTTTATTCTTTTATTTGTGTGTGTGTGTGTGGGTGTGTGTGTGTATACACTTACACATGCGTGAGCCTGCACCACTGCTGATGCTTGGAGGTCAAAAGACTATTTTCAAGAGTCAGTTCTTGCCAGCACTCGGGAGGCAGAGGCAGGCGGATCTCTGTGAGTTTGAGGCCAGCCTGGGCTACAGAGTTCCAGGACAGGCTCCAAAGCTACACAGAGAAACCCTGTCTCAGGGGGGAAAAAGAGTCAGTTCTTGCCTTCTACCTTGTTTAGAGGCAGTCTCTCTTACTGTACTGTGTACTCCAGGTGGACAAGCTGGCCCTGGAGATTCCAGATGGTTCTCTTGTCTTGAGTCCCATCTTGCCCATATGAGTACTGGAATTCCAGGTGCCTGTTACCACACCCAGCTTTTAACATGGGTTCCAGAGACCAGTTCCAGCTGTCAGGCTTGTGTGGCAAGTACTTTTACCCCTTTGGGCCATCTCATGTTTATGAGGATTTTTCCCTCTGACTTCCCTTCCCCGCAGCTCAAGGACAGAAGCCCCGAGAGGGCTCAACCTTATCTGCCATTTCCCAAGTCCTGTGCAATGGCCAAGCACAAACAAGAACTTGTTTGTTTGTCTTTTGATATAGGCTCTTGCTATGTAGCCCAGGCTGGTCTTGAACTCCAGGTAATCCGATTTCCTCTGCCTCCCAAATGCTGGGATTACAGGTGTGTACCCCCATACCTGGGAAAGAACGTTAGTTCAATGGAAGTGTGTGAATAAATGCAGGAGGAAGGAAGGTCTCCAGAGATGCCTCTGTCTTGAGCCATGGAGTAAATAGGGATGGCTGGGCACTCCTGGTCAGGTGAGCCCGAAGCCCCTCAGAGGCAGCTGTCATGCTAACACAGCAGCCCTTGCATCTTGAACTCTTCTGGGAAGATGAAGAAGAGGAGGAAGATAATGGCAATAATTTGTCTTGATAGCTGGGGTTGTTAGGCAAGCATTCTAACACTGAGTTATTGCTCCAGCTTGAAGATTTGCAAATGTCTGTCTTTCTGACAGGACTTCCTGTTCCTTGAGAACCAAGCCCGGCCTGGTTTCACTTTGGTTTGTGCCTAAAGGTATATACCAGGCATGCATGTCATAGGTCATAGATGCTAGGCAATCAATAAAAACATTTAGCAGGACCATATATAAGCAAGCGTATATAAATAACCTATTATATATACCATATATAATGCATCATAGATTATAATGTGGTATTGCATTTTTAGTTAGTACTAGTCATTTCTTACACTTGTCTTTAGAAAACACTGGCCTTTTTGATCATAGATGTCTCCTTCAACTTTATTTGGGGTGTCTTTAGAGTCTGATGTGAACATATACAGGGTGTACTTTGGTGCCTGTGGGGTAGAGTGGACCTGGAGAGCAGAGCTCTAGGGTGCAAAGTCAGAATTTAAGCTTCCTTATTGCAAGAGAATGGGCTTGAGCAGGAGCCCAGGTGAGGAGCAGCTGGAATTTCCTGCAGGGAGGAAGGAGTCACCCCACCCTTCTCCTGCCTTTGAGCTCTGAGATTCTGGGAACCAGCCCAGCGGGGACTCTCCAGGGTGCAATGGGTGGGGGTGGGAGGGTGGGGATGAGGGAGGGTTGGGGAGTCAGCAAACAGACTCTAAAGTCTCTTTCCATAGATAATGCGGGCGGGGGAGAGGGAAACTTCCCCAGGGAGAACAGAGAGGCTCTGTAAAACCCTGCTCAGGTGACCCCTGAGAATTCCAGTCTTGGCCTAGCCCCACCTGTAGGGCAATTGTCCTGCGATCTGCAGAGCAGTTTGGTCCCTTGGTTATCTAAATCCGATCTTGGGGAAGTAGGGAGAGGAGAAGGGGTTTCTTTCTGGGGGATGGAATACAAATGACACAGCTCATGTGACAACAGCTGGCTTCCTTGCCAAACAAATTCTTCAAAAACAAACTACTTGGAAAGAGAAGTGTGACCTTGCTTTTCAGAAGTCCCCTTCCCTACCTGCATGGGTTTGCCCTACCCTCAGCGCCCAGGCATCACCGCTTTAACTCGGCCCTGTGTCCCACATGCTGTTGAAAAGTCTGCCCTATTTTATTTCCCTGAGACTTGGTCTCCCTGTGTCCAATGAAATGCCACTTTTTGTTTGTTTGGTTTGGTTTTTCGAGACAGGGTTTCTCTGTGTAGTTTTGGTGCCTGTCCTGGATCTCACTCTGTAGCCCAGGCTGGCCTTGAACTCAGAGATCTGCCTGGCTCTGAGTGCTGGGATTAAAGGCATGTAGTATAATGTAGTCTGTATACACATTTGTCCCAGACTGGGCCTGCATACATGCCTGGTGAGTAAATTGAGCCAACTCACATTTCTTCCCTGTCTGTTTTAATTAACATAAGTAAACAAATAATTATCGAGTGCATTCATAAATAAAACAATGGAGAGCATGGGCAGAAGGTCCTCTTCAGCAAAATCTCCTTTGGCGAGTGTGGACCCTTTCGTGCATGTTAAGAACATGGCCTTTGGAGGAGACCTCATACAAACGTTAACAGGCAAGCTGCGCCAGAGCAGACTAAATATTTCCTCCTGTTTGTGTCCACTGTGGAGGGAAGGGGCCTTTCTCTCTGTCTTTCTCCCCCACACAGGGTCTCTCTGGTAGTTCCAGCTGTCCTGGAACTCTTTCTATAGACCAGGCTGGCCTGGAACTCAGAACTCCGCCTGCCTCTGCCTCTCAAGTGCAGGGATTAAAGGCGTGGGCCACCACCGTTCGGCTAAGGGGGCTTTCCAAGTATGCCAGAATGCTGTAAACATTTAAATTCCCATTTAGCTGAAGGGACTTAACTCTGATTCATGTTGATATTCATTCAACAGGAGACACTAAAGAGCTTAAGATGCATCTCCCTTCCAAGCATTTGGCTGCTCTACCTCACAAATGTAGTGACTTCTTGGTGAATAAGAAGAAAACAGCCACCTTCCAGTCCATGAGACAACTTGTCTGTTCTCTTGGTATAATGTTAATTCAATAACTAATTAAGCAAACAAACAAACTGGGTCTCATAACTCCAAGCTGGCTTTCAACTCCCTTTATAGCTGAAGAACCGAAGAACCTTGACTTTCTAAAAATCTCTCTCTCTCTCTCTCTCTCTCTCTCTCTCTCTCTCTCTCTCTCTCTCTCTCTGTGTGTGTGTGTGTGTGTGTGTGTGTGTGTGTGTGTGTGTGTGTACATGAGTGCGGTGCCCTCAGAGGCCCGAAGTCGGAATCAGAGACTCCTGAGCTAGAGTTACAGGTGGTTGCAAGCCACCTGATGTAGGCGCTGCAAACTTGGGTCCTCTGCAAGAGCAGCAAAGCTCTTAACTGTGGAACCTCAAGTTGAACGTGTGACCCTCCACCTTTTACCTCTTCTATGCTGGGGTTACAGGCTTGTACTACCCACTCCTCCATGCATGTTTTGGGGGATCAAATCCACAGCCTCTTGAATGCTAGATAAACACCCAAACAGACTACAGCCCTAGTTCAATGAATGATTTTTCAGAATGTAAAACAAACAAACAAATGCCCTTGGTTACCATACTGATATACCACTATCACTGTGTGGGGTAGAGGCCCAAGGTGGGTGAGAAAGAGCAGGCCCAACCAGGTGGTCATATTTAATGACTTTGCCACCAGGTATGCTAGCACATCCTTTAATCTCAGCACTCGGAAGGCTACCGCAGGAGGATCACTCCAACTTCAAGTACAGCCAGGGCTACCTCATGAGCTCCAGGCCAGCTGGAGTTAGACAGCAAGGCCTTAGCTCAAAACAAAACATTATGTTGGTGGTGGTCCCTTGTCCTAGATGCTGGAGCAGGCCTTGGCTCCAGTGGGGAGCAGCAGGGGACATGGAGAGGTCCTGAGGAGAGTGGAGAGGGAGCCAGCGGTTCACTCTATGGAGTTGGAGGTTTTTTGAAGGTTAGTGCGGTTTTACTTCATTTCATGTGTTTAGGCTGGGGCTGGGGGAAGGGTGAGAGAGGGACTCACAGAACTCAAGTTGGACTCAAAATTGCCATGTAGCCCAGGCTAGCCTTGAATTCCTGAGCCTCCAGTCTCTACCTCTTGAGTGCTGGGATTACAAGCGTGCACCACCGCACCCCAGCTTTTCTTTCCTATCTATCCAGACCTCAAGAAGTCTGTTTGTCCAGTCTCCCCAGGTTAGCGTGGAAGTCAGCAATGCACCTGGGGCCAGGGGGCCCATCCCAGCCTCATTAACTCGGCGTCCTCTGGCAAGTGACCTAAACATTCTTGCTCCTCATTTTCCCTACTGCGTAATGACAGATTATTGTGAGAGCCGAGTTAGTTCAGGCAGAGGGCTGAGCCCAGAGCGTGGATGAGGGAAGAGCTGGTCACACTTGAGTTATTGACCCCTTGCCTGGACACATGTCATTGCTACTGGTCAAATAAGAATACCCTGGCAGCCAACACCCCTAGAGGCTGCAGGAAACCTTAGTGTGTTTAAAGTTGAAGCCTAGGACTGGGCCTACAGCTCAAGGTAGAGCATGTGCCTTCTGTGTGTGAGGTCCTGAGTCTGAAATCAAGCCCCCCGTAAAATAAAGGAATAGAATTATAAAGTAGAGGACTTAGTGGTCATGTTTGAATCTTACTTATTTTTTTATTTTATTTACTTATTTATCTATTTATTTTGAGATGGGGGTCTCTCTGCATAGCCCTGGCTGTCCTAGAACTCACCCAGGCCAGGCTGACTTCACAGTTACAAAGTTTCTTCTGCCTCTGGAGTGCTATGATTCAGGGTGTGTGCTACCATAGTTGGCTTGATGTATTTTAAAAAGCAGGGGAGAAAAGCAGGGAAATTTCAGGTTATAAAACATCTCTTCCTAAAACTGATTTAAAACAAGAGCCTAGATGTCTGTGATATATATACAAAATGGAATATTATTCAGCAGTAAAGAAAAATGAAACCATAAATTTTATTTTATTTATTTTTTAAATATATATATTTTCATTTTACATTCATTGGTGTTTTGCCTGCACGTATGTCTGTGTGACACTGTCAGAAGCCCTGGAACTGGTGTTACAGACAGTTGTGAGCTGGCATGTGTATGCTGGGAATTGAACCCGGGTCCTCTGAAAGAGCAGCTAGTGCTCTTAACTGTTGAGCCCTCTCTCCAGCCTCCACAAATTTTCTTTTTAAGACTGTATTTTGAGGTGGGATCTTACTGTGATGCCCTGGTTGGTCTTGAACTCAAGTGTGGCAGTGATCTCCTAGTCTCAGGTGCTCAGGGTTTAGCCCACAAGTGTACTTCCAAAGCTGGCTTCATGCCAGCATTTTAGAGAGAAGTTCCTTAGAGGAGAACAGAGCCTGGAGATGTAGCTCAGTTGGTAGAGTGTCTGCCTAGCAGTCACAAAGCCCTGGGTTCAATTCCCAGCACTGCATAAATCAGGTATAGTAACAGATGCCCAGAATTTCAGCATTCAGCAGGCAGATCAAAATGTCATCCTTGGCTACATAGTGAGTGCAAGACCAGCCTGGGCTATACCTTGTTAAAAAAAAAAAAAAAAAAAAAAAAAAAGAGTTGGGTGGTGGTGGTGCACACTTTTAATCCTAGCACTTGGGAGGCAGAGGTAAGCAGATCTCTGTGAGTTCAAACCAACCAGGTCTACATAAGCAAGTTCTAGAACAGCCATGTTTACACAGAGAAAATAGACAGAAAGAAAGAAAATGCAAAGTCAGAAGCATACAGAGCAGGGAGGTGTAGACAGGCAGAAACCTTGGAGGTAAGATGGACAGGGTTTAGTGAGGGGCTAGAAGCGGGGTGAGTGTGAACACACCCCAGCTCTAGTTGAGGGACTGGGAGCTGGGATGAAGGAAGGATGCAGGAGATTGCTGGGAGGCTCATACTGATGGCTTCCATTCTCTCTGTCAAACCCTGATGCATCATGAGACTCCGTTCATCTCAGTCCCTGCTTTCAGCTCCTCAGTGAATCACCAAAGCTGTTAAGACACCTGGGTAGCTCTGATTCCTTACCTCCCAGGATTGTGGTACCCATTGGTAATGCTATGAGGGGATGGGGGGGCTTGCAACACAAGCACTCACGATCTGTGCCGGTTGTGGCTTTCTGTAGATAGCTCGTTAAGCTTCCTCCAGTTCACTGAAGACGCCCAGTGTCTTGTCACTTTTTTTTTTTTTTTTTTTTTTTTTTTGAGCTGAGGATTGAACCCAGGGCCTTGGGCTTGCTAGGCAAGCGATTTACCACTGAGCTAAATCGCCAGCCCTTGTCACTTTTTTTTTGAAACAGAAACTTCATATGTAGCCCTGGCTGGCCTAGAACTTGCTACATAGACCAGGCTGCCTTCAAACTCATTAGAGAGATCTGTCTGCCTCTGCCTCCCGAGTGGTGAGACTAAAGACCCGCACCACTCCAGCCCCATTTGCCTTTGAGGCTTCGGCTAAGTAAGATGCTACCTACTCACCCTGGGAAGTTTTCCCAACCCCCAAGCCCAGGTTTGGAGGGAGGAGCCATCAGATGCTGCTGAGACACTCATTACACTGGGTAAGTAGCTTTGAGAAGAGAGGTGGAGCCACTAGGGAGACATGGCGGAGCGTGGCCTCCTCCCGAGGACCAGCTGTCTGAACAAAAGAGCAACATCTGGGGGTGAGACTTGGATGGGAGGTGTAGACTAGAAATTCTTCTCCACAAAGTTTCCATCAGGGGAGGGATGACATCATCGAAGGGACCTGCGGACTTCACCTTTCACCTGTTGACCACTGAACTTTTCTGGAAACTATCCACCCGGATTTCACCCGTCTTGACTTCTTGTTAGGCTTGGGACAGACTCTTTTTGGTCTCTTTCATTGGTTTCTTTGATATGTGTGTGTGTGTGTGTGTGTGTGTGTGTGTGTGTGTGTGTGAGAGAGAGAGAGAGAGAGAGAGAGAGAGAGAGTCTAGTAGCCTAAGTTGGCCTCCAAGTCAGTATGTAGCCGAGGCTGACCCTGAATTCCTGCTCTCCTACCTCACTTCCTGAGTGCTGAGGCTCCAGGTATGTGCGGCCACACCTGGCTTTCTGCTCGTCGCATGGACCCCATAATTTCAGCTGTCCCTTATCGACTCTTATCTCCTCAGCTCGCTCCAGCATTGCTCCTGAACTCCTGACCTGGATGTGCAGCTGCTCCCACACAGACCATCTGGAGAGTTCCTAGGCAGCCAGGTGGAACACTTCACGCCTCCTCCCCCATTTCCAGACCAGTAGAGAAGATTCCCACGTGCAGTCTTCCAAACTCAGTCTTAGAAGTTCCCACTGCCCCTCTACCCCGCTTCCCACATCTTTTTAATCCCCCTCACAGGTCTTCGCTGTTTTGCCCGTGGAATTTCTGTTTTATTTCTCAAAGCTGGGAACAGACAGAGGCCCTCAAAGCCTGCGGCATAGACACTCGTAGACAGCAGAGCTATGCACCAGCTCTTCAGAGTTTTCAGCCTGACTTCATTTTCACTGTCAAATTCCTGTCTGACCTTGAACTGTTATAACAGTTTCTTAATTAGATTCTCTGTCTCCAGGTAGCTTCCCACGTCACAAATCATGCTGCAAGTCTGGTCACGCAGGTCTTTCTCTCAGGGCCTTCCAAGGCCTCGAGGTTTATAAAAGGAAGGCCAGCCCTTCCTTAGCCTTTTCTTTTTGTTTTTGGTTTTTCGAGACAGGGTTTCTCTGTGCAGCTTTGCGCCTTTTCCTGGAACTCACTTGGTAGTCCAAGCTGGCTTCGAACTCACAGAGATCCGCCTGCCTCTGCCTCCCGAGTGCTGGGATTAAAGGCCTGCGCCTCCATCGCCCGGCTAGCTTCAAAATTTTTATGTCGTTGAGGCAGGCCTTGAACTGGTGATTCTTCTGACTCTGTCTCTTGAGTTTCGAGATGGCGGGGTATACTACCATGCCTGGCTGGTGTGTATGTGTCTGTGTGTGTACACATGCACTTGAGTGTGCATATGTGTGTTTTGAATTTTCGAGGCAGGGTATTATTATTATTATTATGTAGTCTGGGAGTTCTGAACTTCCTAAGTAGTCTAGGATGACCTTACACACCCCATCCTCCTGCCTCCACATGCTCCTGCCTCTTTAGGCATGCATCTCCGGACTGGTTTATCGTGCCTAGAACTTTCGATCCTCCCTCCTGACGGCTCGTTGACGGGTGTCAAATGACCATGCTCGGCTTTTGTTCGGTTCATGATTGTCACACACATCCCTGGGCTTCATTAGGGTTTCTCATTCGTGCTTCGTTCTTGCTGATTCTCTTCCCCGCCCACCTCCTGCCCATCCCTGCTTCCCCATTCCTTTTTTCCTGTCACATATACTCAATTACGCTCTTTTTTCCTCTTTTCCTCAACCCTTCCTAAAGGCCCCCTTTTCTCCTCTCATGTTCTCCTTTCTAGTTTCATGACCTATATCCACATACCCCCTCCACACATGTACACAATATATAAAAGTTAATCCTTCAATAAACGACATTTGGCATTCAAAAAAAAAAAAAAAGGAGAGAAAGAAATTGAAGACAGCAATATTCTAAAACAGGAAGTGGTGATGGTGTCATGGGCCTATGAGGATGCTGGACTAAAGTCTATCAAATTGTGCAAACAGGAAAAATGTATACTATGTGAATTATCAGTCAATAAAGATCTTATAAAAAAAAAAAAAGACAGGACAGAAACCTACAAAAAAAAGTTAAGACCTAGGATCTGGGTATGAAAACATATGGCATTTGTCTGGATTACTTTAACATAATAATTTCCAGTTCCATTGATTTTCCTGCAAATGTCATGATTGCATTTTTTTTATGCCTCTAACAGTGTAGTATTTGTGTGTACATGTTGTATGCATGGGTGTACATGTGTGTGTTTGGGTGTGCTCCCTGTGCAGGAGCATGTTCAAGGTCCGATTCTGGTGTCTCCCTCGATCACTCTCCACCTTGTTCTTTTGGGACAGGGTCTCTCACTGAACCTGGAACTTTCTGATAAACTGGCTAACTGCCAGCAAGCACCTGTCTCCCCAGGAACGCGGGCCTACAGGTGTGCCCCACCATACCCTGCTCTTACATGGGTGCAGGGGATCCAAATTTAGGTCCTCACAGAAGGTCTTCACCACAGGGTTGTTACCCGCAACCCCTAAGTAGTATTTCCTGAAGAACAGCTGACATGAACCGGTGATCATCACCTGATTGCCACATCCTGGATAACTCCAGATAACTGCTTCCTCCTGGCACCTATCATTTTTGGTTTTATTTCTAGAAACTTGAAGTGATCTGACAGCCATGCTTGTTTGCTGAAGTTTAGAGAGTTGTACACACAGAAGGCCCCTCCTCCCACCTCCGAGAAAACTAAATCTCTTATCCTGCCACATCACCGTGCCGCGTTCTGAAGTGAGTAGGTGGGACAGGGAAAGGGCAAGCTAAAATTATCCTGTTGTGAATTTGAATTTCATTTAATTAACATGGCGTTCTTCTAGTATCAGCTAAGTCTTTAGAAAGCCGTCCCTGGAAGAGAATGTGTCTCTCTTGTTATGTGGTCTTTATCAGAGATATAAGAGACAAATTGAATGTCAAAGGAACTGGTGCTGGCATTTTGTTTGAGGGCTCCACTTATTTGCAACCTAACTGCACTGTGTTCAGGTTGACCTACCAACCTGGTATTTTAAGAAGGGTGCATTTTAAGGAGCATTAAGAAGGGTGGATCTCTGGGCTCCACCTCAAATTAGCTGTCTGAATTTCAGGAGATGGAGCCCACAGGCTCTGCATTTTTAGCACTATTTTGTTTTTTTGAGACTGTGTCTTAGAGTGTACTCCTGGATGGCCTAGAATTCTCTATATAGTCCAGCTCAGGCTGGTCTCCAACTTGCTGCAATCCTCCTGCCTCAGTCTCTTGAGCACTGGGATTAGAGATGTGAGCTGTTGTGCTTGGCATTATTTTTTTCTTTTTAGCACTACTGACCATAAAATGGAAATTCTCCATATCTTCAAAGGTACCACTTACACTCATTGCTGGCAGACTCTTTCTGTGTGAGTCACCATACCATGTTTCTTGAGAATGGGGATGAATTCACCATTTGGTGAGTGCTAGGCTACACTCTACCAACGCAGCTATACCTCAGCTTTCCTCTTTTTTTCCCCCTCCCTCGTTTCCTTTTCATTTCCCATTCTTCTTCCTCCTCCTTCTCTTAAAGACAAGGGTTTCACAAAGTTCAAGTGCACTGTGAACTTGCCATGTAGCTGAGGATGACCTTAAACTCTTGGCCCTCCGCTTTCCAACTCTCAAGGGTCAGGATTACATTTCAGACCTGGGCCACTTCATCCAGCTTTACTTTTCCTGTTTCTGAGACAGGTTCTCACAGCTGGTCTGGAACTTGTGGCTTCCCCTGCCTCAGTCTCCAAGGCAGTGCTATGACATGTGTGAGCTGCCATGCCTGGGTCAGCTCTGTGTTTTCCTTCCGGATTGCTTTTTCTTTTGGAGCAAAGATTCCCGCTGAGGTTCCAAAGCCCCGAAAGGTGTGGAAAAGCTCCGGGGAAGACCGGAACTCGGGTCCAGGGAAACACAGGTGTAGTCAACCACTCAGCTAGATGGTGGGCCCACAGCCTCACTGAGAGCAGGCAGGAGCTGTTGGGATTCCTCATCTGGATCCTGTACAGATCTACATCTGATCACCTCGCAGTTTCAATCCTGCACTTATTTATAAAAACATGCTACATAAAAAGAAGAAACCCACGAAACAACCCAGAACAAAAAACCCTGACAAGGCGGTGGTGGCACACGCTTTTAATCCCAGCACTTGGGTGGCAGAGCCAGGCGGATCTCTGTGAGTTCGAGGCCAGTCTGGTCTCCAAAGAGAGTTCCAGGAAAAGCACAAAGCTAAACAGAGAAACCCTGTCTCGAAAAAACCAAAAACCAACCAACCAACCAAACAACCCAAAACAAAACCTGACAAGGGGCTCGTGTGTGTGTGTGTGTGTGTGTGTGTGTGTGTGTGTGTGTGTGTGTGTGAGAGAGAGAGAGAGAGAGAGAGAGAGAGAGAGAGAGAGAGAGAGAGAGAGACTGGTGGTTAAACAGGACCTTGTCCATTCAACAAACAAGTGCTTTTGTATCTCTTGAATCACTATTGTTCAAGGAGCTTTAATCATTTACTTCTTAGGAAAGATATTTAAGCTGGGCGATGATGACGCACACTTTTAATCTCGGCACTTGAGAGGCAGAGGCAAGAGGATCTCTGTGAGTTCAAGGCCAGCTTGGTCTACAGAGCTAGTCCAGGACAGCCAGGGCTACACAGAGAACCCCTTTTGCAACCCCACTCCCCAGAAAAGAAATTTAGTACCAGTACCACTTAGTACCCTACATTTACAGGTGAGAAGGCACAGAAAGGAAATTAATTTCTCCAAGGCAAGTCAATAAAGATTCATTCTGCTGACACTAAAACTCACATTCTTTTCACGAATGTGAAAATTTTTGTGGTGTATCATCATATCCAAAGATGAGGGAGATAAATTGCCTACTGTCCTGGGGTTTCAGTCCATGTAAGATAAAGACAGGTAGGTAAGTAAGCTTAGGACGGAAGAGAGGAGGGCTAAACACTTTGAGGAAGGAGAAAGGCTTAGAAGCCCATCCCTGCTGCAGAGGGCCCTGGGAACAGGCCCTGTGGTGAGGCTAGAGTATGCAAACGAAGGCGACCTGTTCAGGAAACCATGTGTGTTCCACCATGACAAAGTAGAAAGGAGCCTTTATTGGAGCCCTAGGGGAAAAAAAAATCAGCGTGTGTTCAGAGCCCAGAATGCCTTGAGTATTTGGCAACATGGGGTAGCAAAGGATCCTTCCCCTAGGAAGACCTGAGGGGCAGAACAAATAAATAGTCAAGGCCTCAAGGGCGATGTGGTCTCAGGGTGGGCAGAGGTGAGGTCAAATGTCTGGCTAGGAAGACACCGCCAGAAGCAAAGTGGGCCCAGAGACTAAGGATCTCAGAGGACATCCAAGAAGAGGCACCTCGGCAGAAAGCAGAGAGAGGAAGGGGGCTCAGACTTGGGGACAACTTAAAGCATGTTTCGTGGGGGTAGGAAAGCACTGGATCTGGGGTCTGGTGGCCTCAGAATATGTGGAGTTTCGGTGACAAGAGGTGGGACGTAAGTGGAGGAAAACAAGTCCCCGAGTGATGTGTGAGGCCCCAGCCTTGGTTCAGGTTTAGTGAGGTGTTGCCTGAGCTCAGGCTCCGGGGGAGGCGTTCTGCCCCAGTGGTCTCCTGAGAAAGGTTAACTGCTCAGACATCACGGATGAGTCTCCCGGGAGAAGTGTGAAAAAAGATTTGGACTCATATCCACTTGAGGAAAGAGCAGTGACGGCTACCTGGCCGAACAGCTGAAAAGTGACCAGCCGCAGTTCCCAAAGACGGGTGTTGAGGTTTTCCTTGCACTGGAGGGCTGGCTGTACCTGAGATCAAGCGCAGTCATGGCGGGTTTCCTCCTTAATGTTTATTTTTCTTCTGGTTATACTTCAGACAATTAACAGTGGCTAATGACTCAGTCTTTCAAGTAATTACCACCAACGCTGAATGACTCTTATAGGAATGTGTCTCTCACACAGAGGCTGTAAAAGGGAAGGGAATTTATGGCAACCGAAAGCTCCTCCAGGCTACGAACACACTATCAGGCTTTACATTAATTCCCCCTTTATATCTCTATTTGTGGCTTGGAAAACATGATGGGAATAATTAAGTCCCTTTTGAACCGTTCAGAAGTTTCTTCTTCAATGCCCCCCGCCCCCACACTATATTAGGGTATCAAGGAGAACTGAGTGTGACGGTAGGTGACATGTACCCAGTCATTCTTCTGAATGCTCTGCCTCTAGACCTCCCTCTCCTCCTAGGCGTGAAAGTCTTTTAGTGAAAGTTTCATCTCAGCTTTGTAAATAATTAATCCCGTTTCTTCGAAAAGCCTGGCAAACGCAGGAGTGCAATAACAGACCATAAAACACTCCCCAATTGAGCAAGGGCTCATTCTTGTAGCAGGGCCCAGGCCCACTGGAATGTGCTGAAGTCACATTCCAGCACCTTCCCAGGCCGGGGCGCCAACGGGGATTAATGGGACTGTATCTACCCCAGCTTCTGCTGCCCCAAAGCAGGAGGGAACAGGGCGAGGCCAGGAGCCACGGCTGGGAACCGAGGGTGTGGGAGCTGGGGAAGGCAGGTGGTCTGCGAGGGGAGGTGGGGATGCGACCAAAGGCGGTTCAGGAGGAGGGCAGAGGGCAGCAGGGTGGAAGAGTGGGCACCTCATCATGGAGGGACAGCCCTTCTCCAGATGTCCCATCATCCTCCCACCCAAGGCAGCTGGAAAGAAAATGTGCCTCCAGTTCTCAGTTTGCCTTACTGTGGACCGCAAGCTGGCCTCAAACCAGCAGTCCCTACCTCAGCCTCCCAAATGCTGGGACACCCAGCCCGTAACCACAGTTCACGTATGTGCCCCAGTGCGTGGCTGAGTGAAAACATCTTGACAGTCTTATTGGGTTATATTTAGTAAACTCTCGAAAACAAAAGCAGAGTTCATATCTGTGACGCACGCGCGCACACACATCCTGATAAACAAAAGCGGCAAACCTCATAAAACACAAACCTTTAAAGGGTCTTTGATGGGCACTTTTTCCTGAGACAAAATCTCTTATTACCAGGCTGGCCTAAAACTCATTGTGTTGCCCAGGCTAGCCTCTGAACTTGAAATCCTCCTGCCTCAGCTATGTGAGTGTTGTGATTACAGGTATGATGAACTCTTTAGGTTTTTCATTTACCGAGATTGTGGGGTTCGCTTTGAGAATGAACTCACTGTCATATCATGCCCCAAAGTCCTCGAACCTGCTTTTCATTTTCTCTTTTCTCCTCTTCTTCCCCAGCTCCCATCTTCTCCCACCCCTCCCCTCTTCTCTCCTCCCCTCCCCTCCCTCCCCCCTTCTTCTTCTTCTTCTTCTTCTTCTTCTTCTTCTTCTTCTTCTTCTTCTTCTTCTTCTTCTCTCCCCCCCCCCCCCCCAATCTCAGGTACCACACTGACCTTGAACTCTTAAAGTAGCTAAGGATAACCTTGAACTCCTGATGGGCCTACCTATGTTTACGACACACTTGGATTACAGGCTCACCACACCTCATTTGGCTTGCTCAGCTCTGTTCTTCCTCTTCCCCTATGCCTTCTCTCAACCCTCTTCTTTATTTACAGACAGAATCTTGCTATGTAGCCCAGGCTGCCTTCAAATATAGCCTCCTGAATGGTGAGATTGCGTGTGCGCACCTCCGGCCTCCAGTATTTCTTCCTTAAAAACTCACCTTGGTCCTCATAGGCTTGCTTTGATTTGTACTGGGTGGGAGGGGGTCAAACCCAGGGCCGTGTGCACTGTGCCACCTCAGCCCTGTTGCTCAGGTGCTTTACATTACTTGTCTTGGTTGCATAGTTAGTTCTAGGCCCCAGCTTGAAGATGTCTCCTTCGTCCAGTGAGACCTTTCTCGTTCCTTGCACGTAAGCACCTTCCTACCTCAAGTCGTAGGCAACGCTCACTGCCCTCTGTTTGTGGATTTGGCCGCTCTGCGTGCTTCACACACAAGGAATCCACACTATGTGATCCTTCAGAGCTGGCCTCTTGAAGCTTGCACATCTTTGCCTTTTCATTTCCTTCTTTTGGTTTGAGTCAGACTCTTGCTATGCAGCTCAGGCTGATCCTCCTTCCTCATCCTCATCCTCATCCTCTTGAGTGCTGAGATTACAGGTTTGTGTCACTAACCGGCTTTACATTTGTACCGCTTAAGGTTTAACTCCAGTCACAAGTATCTGTATTTCATCCGTTCCCCCTTCTCCGAAGTCTCACCCTGTGGCCCCAGCTGGCCAGGAACACACTATAGAGCCAGTCCCGCTGAGCCACCCTCCCCAGTGTAGACTGTGTGTGAGCCACCTTCCCCAGTGTAGACTGTGTGTGAGCCACCCTCCCCAGTGTAGACTGTGTGTGAGCCACCTTCCCCAGTGTAGACTGTGTGTGAGCCACCTTCCCCAGTGTAGACTGTGTGTGAGCCACCTTCCCCAGTGTAGACTGTGTGTGAGCCACCTTCCCCAGTGTAGACTGTGCGTGAGCCACCATGCCCAGTGTAGACTGTGCGTGAGCCACCCTCCCCAGTGTAGACTGTGTGTGAGCCACCATGCCCAGCTCTGATCTCACTCCTCCATCGCTATGCGGTGTTGCAGCTTATAACTACACCACATTCCACTTATTGGCAGACGAGGAGCCCTTAGATCACTCCCCTGTGTCAGTCCGTATGAGCAGTGCTGCTGTGAGCGTTCTTTGTGATCAGGTGTGCATTTTCCTTTCCTCCCAACTGACTCGGTAAACTGATACATAACCTTTTGAGACACGTTTTGCAAAGTGGCTGTACCATTTTACTAATAACATATGAAGGTGCAAAAATGTATGTACCTTCCTTCACATCTTTGGTGTTAGGTTATGATCTGATGTTTACTATTATAGCTAGGATAACAGGTGTGAAGTGGTAGCATGTACATTCGTGTGTGTGTGTGTGTGTGTGTGTGTGTGTGTGTGTGTGTCTGTGTACACGAGTGTGTGTATGTGTGATCTATTTTATTTTTACGTGTATGAGTGTTTTGCCTTCATGGTATATACCACATGTGTGGCTGGTACCTCAGGAGGATAGAAGAGGACCTTGGGTCCCTGGAACTGCAGTTACAGGTGGCTTTGAGCTGCCATGTGGGTCATATACTCCTTGAGACAGTAAGTGGGACTTGTGGTACCCCTTTTTGATCAATGTGCCAATGCTGTGTAGTCATGTCACAAATTTATTTGTCATTTCCTATTGGCATGTTTCTCATTTGGTCAGGCCCTCGAGGAGAACACAGACTCCATGTGTTTTCTACAGCTACGCCTTTGATGGCTGGCATGTAGTGTACACATTATTTGATGAATGAATGAAACCTTGGACAAGTATTTCAGTTGCCCAAACAAAATCACCCCTGTGGGTAGCTGGGGAGTGGAGCAGAGGTTTGGAACAGGGCCAGCTCTGGTGAGCGCAGAGCTGGGAGGTGAGGGCTCACTCTGGGCATTGGTGCTCCCTCTGTGTCTGCCATCTGGGTGTGCAGCCCTAAAGGTGTGAAAAGGTGCATCCTGGCATCCCCCAGGAGTAGCTCGTGGAGGAATTTCTGAACGCCCCCGATCTCATCCTTTAAGTACTTTAAGAATAGTTAGGTTCGGGTTGGGGATTTAGCTCAGTGGTAGAGCACTTGCCTAGCAAGCACAAGGCCCTGGGTTCGATCCTCAGCTCAAAAAAAAAAAAAAAAAAAAAAAGAATTGTTAGGTTCTTGTTCTGGTGAACCATCAAAGACCAGCATGCACTGTCCTCATTTGGGAGTATTTTAAAATACTTTCAACATTGCATTGCACACCCCTTTAGTTCCAGCACTTGTAAGGGACAGACAGCGAGTTCCAGGGCAGCCAAAGCTGTGCAGTGAGATCCTGTTTCAAAAAAATAAGTGGCCTGGAGAGATGGCTCAGTGGTTAAGTGCACTGGCTGTTCTTCCAGAGGACCTGGGTTCAATTCCCAGCACCCACATGGCAGCTCACAGCTGTCTCTGTAACTCCAGGTCCAGGGGCTCCAACGCCCTCATGCAGACAAAACACCAATGCACATAAAATAAAATTAAACAAAATCTTAAAAAAAAATAAGTAACTGCGTGTGGGGCACATACCTTTAATCCTAGCAGAGGCAGGAGGATCTCTGTGAGTCTGGGCTGGTGTACATGGTGAGTTCCAGCACAGCCAGGACTACATAGAAAAACTCTGTCTCAAATGAACTGACTAATTGCTCTCTGAATGCAACATTCTCAAACTTTCTGAGAGTCTGTGATCTTGGCCCTCTTTTGCTTCCCACTCCAAGTGCTCTACCTCAGACCCATTGCTGCCGTCAGGGAAGGCTGGAACCTGCCCAGCTGTGTTTTCTTAGTCTGTGGCTACAGTATGACCTCTAGCTAAGAGTAAGTGTGGGGGTGGGCAGGCAAAAGGAAGAGCGGGGAAACAAAATTTCCAGATGTCTCCGAGAAACAGCTGTGGGACTAAAACCAAACCTACCCATAGGGATGACACCCTGAAGTATGACCACATACAAAATATTTACACAAGAGCGAGAGGAAGAGATGTTCTGGAAGGGTCCGAGGCAGAGGGTATGGGGACGCTAGGCCGGTAAGAAGGTAGGGACAGATGCATGCGAAATCGATGTCTGTGGGTGTGGAAGGGACTTAAGGTGGTGTGGGGGATGCAAAAGCGCACCCTAGAAATGCAAGAGGATGGGCAGAGGGGGAGGGAGGGGAGGAGGGAGGGAGAGTATTGTAGTGGACTGGACCTCATGCCCTAGGAAGGCTGGTGAAGACTGCCCTTCTCTCTGAAAACCAGGCCTCGCTGCCCCCATTTCCCACCTGCCTGCGCCTGCTCCAGCCCAGCTGTCAGTCCAGCAGTATGTTTGCACTTTTGTGAGGGGCTTTCGCTAGGATGCAGACTCCACTAAAGCTCTGATGACAGATGTCTGCCCCTCCCGGACACTTCTCTGTCAGGCCAGAGGTGGATTCTGGTGGCCATGGCCATTCTGGTTTTTTGTCTTTTTCCATTGGCTGCTCATTTAATCTTGGTTCCTTGGGGGTGGGGGGGTCTCTATCTCCACCAGGGCCAGAAAAATAAGAGTATGGAATGGTTTGGGGTTCCTAAACTGGACTTCGGGAACCCATCTCCCTAGCCCACAGACTAAGCTCAGAGCCCATATTTAGAAGCCCCAGCCCCTGGGCGGGGCTTTCCTAGACAGCTGTACCATGCCTCTAAGCAGGTGAAGTTCCAGCCAAGATTATATTGGGCGGGTAATAAAATTAAGGGCAATAAAACCAGACAAACCACCTCCTTACAGCGGTTTACTGGTAAAGCCAAGAACAGGTTAGAGGAAGAATTCAAGTTCTTTGCCAAGCTCTTTCATATGCCATTTTGCATCACCTGATGGTGAGGGTAGTCTGGGACACGCTTCTGTGGACGCTTTGGTGCACATGTCATTGCATACACAACCTAGATGGTGTGGCCAACGAGACGCTGCCCCTGGGCCACGTGGTATGGCCACGGTTGCTTATGTCCTTCAGCATCATCCTGCTACATTAATAAGTGTAAAGTAACAGCTTGTGGGGGATCTCTGAAACGGTCATGCTGTGCAGCCCAGGCTGGGCTAGAACTGGAGCACCTCCTCCTTCCACATCTGTCTTCTCAGAGTTGGGGACCCAGGCTTGCTCCCCCATACCTAACCAGCCCATGGATATGCATACACACATACACACCTCTTTCTTGTTACTAAAAGATCAATCATCATTCAACTGCTCAACATATCCCAGAATTTTTTTTTCTTTGAGCTGAGGATCGAACCCAGGGCCTTGTGCTTGCCAGGCAAGCGCTCTACCACTGAGCTAAATCCCCAACCCCCAGATTATTTTTTATCTAGCCCAGAACTGAGAGAGTGGGGGGACTGTGCCAGTCTATCTAAATCCGAAGAATCTGAAAGTTGACTCACACCTGAAAATCAAGCCTGCTTTGTATTTTGAAGGAACTACTTCGTTTCCCTTTTTTAAAATTTATTTTTGTGTGTATGGGTATTTTGCCTCTATGTGTGTCTGCACACCTTGTGTATGCCTGGTGCCTGAGAGGCCAGAAGAGAATGTATGTCAGATGCTCTGGGACTGGAGTTACAGACAGTTATGAGCTGCCATGTGGGTGCTGGGAATTGGATCATGGTCCTCTGGAAGAACACCCAGGGCTCTTAACTCCTGAGCCATCTCTTCAGCCCAGGGAAACATTTTCCCAACTTTTAGCATCATGGTGATATGCTTCTTGGAGAGAGTTAAGAAGGAAGGATGTGCTGGAGATGTAGCTCAGTTGAGAACACTTGCTTGGCATCCACAGAACCTTGGACTTGATCTGTTTTCTGCTACAGAGAAAATACCAACTCGGTGATTCTCAAAATTGCTTGTGACACACACACACACACACACACACACACACACACACACACACACACACCACCTATACACAAACATATACTTCATTTGCACATAGGTAAAACAAATAAATGGATTAAGATGTGCTTCTAAGATCATTCATTCATTCATTCATTCATTCTACAGGCTCTCACTCTGTAGTACAAGCTGGCCTAGAACTTTCCATTCACCTGCCTCAGCCTCCTAAATGGTGAGATTATAGATGTGTGTCACCACATATGGCTTTAAAGCTTTTCTTTCTTTGTCCCTCCCTCTCTCCCTGCCTCCCTTTCCTTTCCTTCTTTCTTCCAGGGTCTTGTGTAGCTTTAGACAGGACTCAAATCCCTGTGGACCTAAGGCTGACCTTGCTCCAGTTTCCATGTGCTGGGGTCACAGACGTATACTATTACATGTGTCTATCCTGTGTTTTTTAGGAGTCAATGTTTAAAATTGGGAGAGCAGGAGTTCCAGGGAGTAAAATGCTGGCTACACAGATATGGGGACCTGAATTTGGATCCCCATCATCTACACGGAAGTCTTGGCGGTACTCACCTGTCACCCCAGTGCTGGGGACAAGAGACAAACAGGTCCCTCCCTGGGGCTAAAATGATCAGGTCGAGGTTCAGAAAGAGACCCTGTCTCAAAAAATATATGGTAGAAAGATAGAGGAAGGCACTCCATCTGGTCTATGCATGCTGTATACTCAGGTTTACAATGACCAAGTGGCAGTAATTCAAAGACTGTGGAGGAGCAGGAGCAGATGCCCTACATGTCTGAGAGAGGCTGGGGAAATGATTTACGAATGTGTCACTGGGCTGATGCTTCTGTTTCTGGAAAATCCAAACCCAGCTAAAGGAAGCGAGCCCAAGGCTGAGGGCAGACTCACAAGCTCCTAAAAATTATCCCCGAGGATGCAGATGGTTCCCACATAGGCAAACCTCAGCTCAGAACGTCTCTCTGAAGGACCAGGAACTCACAAGCACAGATCCAGTTTGATCCTGTCGTAACAGAGCTTGCTAAATGGATTTAAAAGGGGTTTGGTCCCAATCATGTTCCAGAAACTAGATGAGCCTGGAAGGGTTAAACCCTGAAAAGGATGTTCTTCAGTGCATAGCAACTCCAACATATTGTCAAATTCCCATTTCTGCAAATATCTCATAGATTGTGTTTAAAAAGAGGATTGCTTTTGTGACTGCTATTTATAGCACAGGCCGAGTCCTCAGCCAACTGTGGCAGGATATGGCTACAGTTTAGTGTCCTGTCAGAGTTGTATGTGACAGTATCTGGCATCCTTTCAGAAACTGCAGTCATAATCCCCAACATGACTTGGAGAGTAAAACCTAGAAGGAAATAACTAAACCATTGCTCTGCATCAGGATGTCACAGCCTGGCTATTGGTGAGTGAGCCACTAACTGCCTGTGTTACTGGATTATTCTGCTGTGCAGCAGGTTAGCTACATACAGATTAATTAATAGTAATAATAAAGAGTATGTTCCAGATGAGACAACATGTGTATATGAGTGTGTATATGTGTGTGTGTGTGTGTGTGTGTGTGTGTGGGTGTGATTGTGTGTGTGGTGTGTGTGTGGGGGGGTGTATATGTGTGTGTGGTGTATGTGTGTGTGTGGTGTGTATGTGTGTGTGTGGTGTGTATGTGTGTGTGTGATTGTGTATGTGTGTGTGTGGTGTGTATGTGTGTGTGATTGTGTGTGGTGTGTGTGTGTGTGGTGTATGTGTGTGTGGTGTATGTGTGTGTGTGGTGTATGTGTGTGTGTGTGTGTGTGTGTGTGGTGTATGTGTGTGTGGTGTGATTATGCGTGTGGTGTATGTGTGTGTGTGTGGTGTGTATGTGTGTGTGATTGTGTGTGGTGTGTGTGTGTGTGATTGTGTGTGTGGTGTATGTGTGTGTGGTGTGTATGTGTGTGTGTGTGTGTGATTGTGTGTGTGGTGTATGTGTGTGTGGTGTATGTGTGTGTGTGGTGTATGTGTGTGTGTGGGTGTGATTGTGTGTGTGGTGTATGTGTGTGTGGTGTGATTGTGTGTGTGGTGTGGTGTGTGTGGTGTGGTGTATGGGTGTGTGTGTGTGTGATGTGTGTGTGGTGTATGTGTGTGTGTGTATGTGTGTGTGTGTGGTGTGTATGTGTGTGTGTGTGTGATTGTGTGTGTGGTGTGTGTGTGTGGTGTGATTGTGTGTGTGGTGTGTGTGTTGTGTGTGGTGTATGTGTGTGTGTGGGTGTGATTGTGTGTGTGGTGTATGTGTGTGTGGTATGATTGTGTGTGTGGTGTGTGTGTGTGTGGTGTGTGGTGTGTGTGTGGTGTGATGTGTGGTGTATGTGTGTGTGGTGTGATGGTGTGTGGTATGTGTGTGTGGTATGATTGTGTGTGTGATTGTGTGTGTGTTGTGTGTGTGTGTGTGTGTGGTGTGTGGTGTGATGTGTGTTGTGTGGTGTTGTGTGTGTGGTGTGGGTGTGATTGTGTGTGGGTGTGGTGTGTGTGTGTGTGTGTGGTGTGATTGTGTGTGTGTGTGTGTGTGTGTGTGTGTGTGTGTGTGTGTGTAACTCTGGGCCCCACGGATGCTAGTTATCTATTTTACCACTGACCTACAACTCCATGCTCAGACCTCAGCCATGATTATTTGGGGCTAAGCTTGTAACTCAGTGGTGGAGCATGTCCTCAGCATGCCCAGGTGCTAGGTTTACTCTCCAGCAGACACGGGGGAAAGATTATTTTATATAGATAATAAGAACTGGACCCAATTTCAAGTGTTCAAAAGAAAAATGACAACTAAGTCCAATTCCTAGTCCTGGTCGTTCAGCCATTTCATTCCCCTCTCTTGAGGCAAACAAAATAATCAACTTTTAACGTATCTGGTTAGAGACGTTGTATACATTCTCAAATACACACATACACAATGCCCATCTTCCTTCCCACCTTCTTTCCCTACCTCCTTATCTTTCTTATTTAAAAATATTAGATGTATTAATCTTTATGTGTATACTTATTCTGTACGCACACGCACACACCACATGTGTGCCTTGTGCTCTGGGAGTCAGAGAAGGATATCAGGTCCCCCTGGAATTGGAGTCACAGGTGGTTGTGAGCTGCTATGTGGGTCTTCTTCTGAGTCATCATCCCTCTCCCCGACCCCCACACCGCTATCGGAGACAGGATCTATCTCACACTATAGCCCAGGCTGGCCTATCTTGGTCTCACACTTGCTGCAGCCCGCTGGTCTGGGCTCCTTCGGGTGAGTCGTCACAACTGGCTTTACACATACGCCACCAGGAGCTTGGGGATACTTGTTTCTCTGACTGGTCTTGAACTCCTAGGCTCAAGCAACCTGCTGCCTCAGCCTCCTACCTAACAGACTCTTGCAAACCTACACCCCCACACCTGCGTGTACGTTCTTTTCATTCTTTTTTAGACTTACATGGTAGCATATTGTACATAATTGTGCAATAGATGCTGACTTTAAAACAATACACACCAAATGCTCCACATTAGTACTTAAAGAAAAGCCTAATTTAATTGGTGTTTCGTTTTTGTTTGTTTGTTTGTTTGTTTGTTAGAGACACAGTTGGATGGCCTCCAACTTATGGCAATCCTCCTGCCTCCCCTTCCCAACTGCTGAGATTACAGAAGTGTGCTATTATGGTGATATTTTTTGTTTCTTTTCTTTTCTTTTTGAGGTGGGAACAGTGTGTCACTATGTAGTCCTGCTTGACCTAGAACTTGTTATATAGACCAGGCTAGTCTTGAACTCACAGAGATCTGATTACTGATTCTTAAATTCAGAGTGCTTCCCTGACTATCATGCTTAGTTCCAAGCCTGTTTGGGAGAGGGAGGGAGGGAGGGAGGGAGGGAGGGAGGGAGGGAGGGAGGGAGACAGAGAGAGAGAGAGAGAGAGAGAGAGAGAGAGAGAGAGAGAGAATATAAAAAATATATAATTTGCTGATGTCCTGAGTGTTGGGAGTCACAAATGTAAGCCATCATGATGCCTGGTTATAATTGTTAAAAACTTTATTTCATGCAGTATTTTTTTCTGACTGCCCAGAGAACTCTTCAGGAAGCTCTTCTGTGGCTTCTCAGGACTCAGGACTGACACTGAGATATCCTTTCACCCACATCCCACATCCCACATCTCTAACTATTCTTTAACTTGGACTCTCCACTTTATTAATGGAGTGACCCCCGTAACTTTTGAACAGCACCCCCATTCACTTTGTTATGTGTGGCCCTTGGTCTTTGCACCCACACATTATGGCTGGTACTGAGAGGGAAGCTCACATTCTGTGAATCTGTGACTAGACAGGCCAAAGGGCCTTCCCAACTCTGCACTTGGATCAGCAATTTCCTTCTGAAGGGAAATTGTTTCCCCAGCCGTCCACAAGCTCATTAAAGACAAAGCTATCCTGCCAAGACTGGTACTCCAGAAAGGCTATCCATCTTTTGGACTCACATCTATAGTATAATGCTTTAATATCGGTTCCAATATTATGACCTGAAATAGGCCAGCTAACCTAATCTCCTTCTTTTAGGAAAGAGCACTGGAACCACAGAAGTGTGTTAAACAAAAGCAGGATGTGTTTCTGATCTTAGCCTTGGGTCTTTATGAATCATGCCCATCAATAAACACACTGACTGTGTGATATTTCAATCAGAAGGTGGGAAAGGAGTATCTATGCTTTCGTAAATGGATACATAACAAGATACTATTAAGTGGGTTTGAAAACTGTCAGAAAAGTTCAATAAATACCACACAAGCTGGGTGAGAGAAAAATCCAGTTATTTACTGTGATGGAAAAAGGATTTTCAGTAAGGTGCGGGTCTACTATGGTTCAAATCTGAAATGCCTCCAACAGGCCCGTGGTTTGAACACTCAGTTCCCACCTTTTGGTGGTATTTTCAAAGAGCCTTAAAGAGATGGGGTCTGACTGTAGACACAGGCCACCAGGGTCCTGCCGTCAAGGGTTGTACCTATTTCTGGTTCAGGCCTGCTTTCTCTGCCTTCTGGTCAGCGATCCTGTGAACGGCCGCTTTGGCTCACCCTTCCAGCCCCGCCGATGGAGCCCTTGACTCTATCACTGTGATGAAACTATGGGCCAAAGTCAAAGCCTTCCTCAAGTGGTTTGTTAAGGACGCTGTCACAGTCGGTAGAAAAAGAACCAGGAGAGGGTTCAGCATAAAATTTTGGAGCGTTTATGCGAAATTTAAGAAAATATCATTTCAAGTTAGAAAGCTTAATCCTATGTATAACGAATCAAAGTAATCTTAACAGTAATTGCTGATTTATGTACTCAGTGCTGTAGTTCATTTAGACCGACACCCTTTCTTAACCAAGCTCTCTCGTGTAAAGCAGGTCAAAGTCCTGTACACAGTGGACACTAGATTGCAGTGTGTAGAAGTGTGAGAAACTTCAAACTTCTCACAATCAGACTAGGTATGTTAGCAAAAAGCCTTTCTAAACATATTCCGACTGTTTGGATCTGGAATGTTCTGTTAAAGACTTAGGAGTTAAAGGCTAATCCTGGTATAGTGAGTATGAGAGGTACTTAAAATATTAAGCGGCACCTCCCCATCCCAAATCCCAGTAGTGGGCGGGGGTTGCTGAGGAAGAAGGATTGTGAGTTCTAGGCAGTCTGGGATTTGTAGTGAGACCCTGTTTGAATGGAGGGGGGGGGTGTGGTGGGAGATGTCACTCAAGGAGGATTGTGGGTCTCTAGTTTCTTCCCTTTTCTTTTGTACCTGGCCATGAGGTGAGCACCTTCCTGCACCATGCTCCATGGTGCCATGCTGCCTCACCTCAGGTCCAAAGCAATGGGTCCAACGGGCTATGGACTAGAATCTCCCCAAGTGTGGGCCAGATCAACACCCTCCGTCTGTCTTTGCTGGCTGGGCTACTTTACTTTGACCTGCCTTCTCCCAGCTGTTCTCACCTCCAACCTCACAGGGAATATACAGTGATCCCACCAGCTGACGTCAGCTTCCTGTCACAGGACACCCACCATCCTGCCTACTGCTTTTCCCTTCTCACTGGACCAGCAGCAAAAGATTGTTCTTCCTGTGTGCTGAAGCAGGCAGTCTCTCTCTCTCTCTCTCTCTCTCTCTCTCTCTCTCTCTCTCTCTCTCTCTCTCTCTCTCTCTCTCTCCTCCATTTCCACAACTTTCTGCCCTCAGTTTTAGGCATCGTCGCTTTAACTCTGTCCCTTACATCCGAGTGTGTCCCAGACCTTGTTGAAAAGGCTTCTTTGTCATCTCTTGGCATTCTTCACTTTCCAGTGAAGTTTCTATATTTCCTTTTCCTCTTAAGAATATTTTTCTCCAGGGTGTTGGGTTGTGGTGCATGCCTTTAATCCCAGCACTTGGGAGGCAGAGGCAGGCAGATCTCTAAGTTTGAAGTCAGCCTGGTCTACAGAGTGAGTTCTAGGACAGCCAGGGCTACACAGAGAAACCCTGGTCTTGAGAAATAAAAGAATATTTTTCTCTGAAGTTTAGTTTCTAAGGATTTTATATGTGCTGTATAAATGGTGTAGCAAACAGATACAATTTGTCTGTAGTGTCACCAAGGACATTGTCACATGCTCCCATTTTTCCTCATGGGACTCTATCATGTGAGGAGGTTTCATATAAGGTGGTCAAGATACTGACAATTGTAATTGGTTGTTTTTGCTCTTTGGGACCTGCCACCCAGCTCCCAAATAAACCACACACAGAGACTTTTCTTTTTCTTTCTTTCTTTCTTTCTTTTTTTAAAGATTTATTTATTTATTATGTATACAGAAGAGGGCACCAGATCTCATTACAGATGGTTGTGAGCCACCATGTGGGTGCTGGGAATTGAACTCAGGACCTCTGGAAGAGCAGTCAGTGCTCTTAACCTCTGAGCCATCTCTCCAGCCTGGAGACTTATTCTTACTTATAAATACCTGGCCTTAGTTTGGCTTGTTGCTAGCCGGTTTTACTTATCTAAATCATCCTGTCCACCTTTTGCCTCTGGGCTTTTTCCCTTTCTCTGTTTTTGAATACCTTTCCTTACTTCTTACTCCATGGCTGGCTGGGTGGCTGTGTTGCTGGCCCTGATGTCCTCCTCTCCTTGTTCTCTTCCTCCTTCTTCTTTTCCTCTCAGATTTCTCCTTCTATACATTCTTTCTGCCTTCCAGCCCTGCCTACCCTTTCTCCTGCCTTGCTACTGGCCATTTAGCTCTTTATTAGACCATCAGATGTTTTGGACAAAGAATCACAGCTTCACAGAGTTAAACAAATGCAACATAAAAGAATACAACACATCTTTGCATCATTAAACAAATGTTCCACAACATAAACAAATGTAACACATCTTAAAATAATATTCTACAACACACAATAACTTGTGGGTACATGAACATGTATGTGTTCATGTATGTGTTCATGTATGTGTATGTGTGTACATGTGGAGGTCAAAAAACAACTTTGGGTGTTATACTTAGGTACTATTCACCATGTTTTTCGGGTTTTGTTTTTATTTTTGTGTTGTTGTTGTTTTTTTCAAGACAAGGCTTCTCTGTGTAGCCTTGGCTATCCTGGAACTGGCTCTGTAGACCAGGCTGATCTCACAAAGATCCACCTGCCTCTGCCTCCCAAGTGTTGAGATTAAAGGTGTGTGCCACCACCACCTGGCTTCACCATATTTTTCCCAGACAGGATCTCTCCCTGGCCTTGAACTTAACAAGTCAGCTAGGCTGGCTGGCCAGTGAGCCCCCAGGGACTCACATGTCTCCATGTGGGATTACAAGTGTACACTACCATGCCTGGCTTCTGTTTTTTTGTGTTGTTGTTGTTTTGTTTTTGTTTTTGTTTTTGTTTTTTTTTAGGAAGTGTTTGTCTACGTTTTAGTTC
>NC_050444.1:27259321-27275129 GCF_903995425.1 Onychomys torridus | reverse complement strand
CAAATATCTCATAGATTGTGTTTAAAAAGAGGATTGCTTTTGTGACTGCTATTTATAGCAACGGCCGAGTCCTCAGCCAACTGTGGCAGGATATGGCTACAGTTTAGTGTCCTGTCAGAGTTGTATGTGACAGTATCTGGCATCCTTTCAGAAACTGCAGTCATAATCCCCAACATGACTTGGAGAGTAAAACCTAGAAGGAAATAACTAAACCATTGCTCTGCATCAGGAATGTCACAGCCTGGCTATTGGTGAGTGAGCCACTAACTGCCTGTGTTACTGGATTATTCTGCTGTGCAGCAGGTTAGCTAATACAGATTAATTAATAGTAATAATAAAGAGTATGTTCCAGATGAGACAACATGTGTATATGAGTGTGTATATGTGTGGTGTGTGTGTGTGTGTATGTGTGGGTGTGATTGTGTGTGTGGTGTGTGGTGTGGGGGGTGTATATGTGTGTGTGGTGTATGTGTGTGTGTGGTGTGTATGTGTGTGGTGTGGTGTGTATGTGTGTGTGATTGTGTATGTGTGTGTGTGGTGTGTATGTGTGTGTGATTGTGTGTGGTGTGTGTGTGTGTGTGTGTGTGTGTGTGTGGTGTATGTGTGTGTGTGTGTGTATGTGTGTGTGTGTGTGTGGTGATGTGTGTGTGGTGTATGTGTGTGTGGTGTGATTATGCGTGTGGTGTATGTTGGTGTGTGTGTGGTTGTGTATGTGTGGTGTGATTGTGTGTGGTGTGTGGTGTGTGTGATTGTGTGTGTGGTGTATGTGTGTGTGGTGTGTATGTGTGTGTGTGTGTGTGATTGTGTGTGTGGTGTATGTGTGTGTGGGTGTATGTGTGTGTGTGGTGTATGTGTGTGTGTGGGTGTGATGTGTGTGTGTGGTGTATGTGTGTGTGGTGTGATTGTGTGTGTGGTGTGTGTGTGTGTGTGTGGTGTATGTGTGTGTGTGTGTGTGTGATTGTGTGTGTGGTGTATGTGTGTGTGTGTATGTGTGTGTGTGTGGTGTGTATGTGTGTGTGTGTGTGTGATTGTGTGTGTGGTGTATGTGTGTGTGGTGTGATTGTGTGTGTGGTGTGTGTGTGTGTGTGTGGTGTGGTGTGTGTGGTGTGTGTGGTGTGTGTTGTGTGTGGTGTATGTGTGTGTGTGGGTGTGATTGTGTGTGTGGTGTATGTGTGTGTGGTATGATTGTGTGTGTGATTGTGTGTGTGTGTGGTGTGTGTGTGTGTGTGTGTGGTGTGTATGTGTGTGGTGTATGTGTGTGTGTGTGGGTGTGATTGTGTGTGTGTGTGTGGTGTGTGTGTATGTGTGTGGTGTGTGGTGTGTGTGTGGTGTGATTGTGTGTGTGGTGTATGTGTGTGTGTGTGGTGTGATTGTGTGTGGTGTGTGTGTGTGTGTGTGTGTGTGTGTGTGTGTGTAACTCTGGGCCCCACGGATGCTAGTTATCTATTTTACCACTGACCTACAACTCCATGCTCAGACCTCAGCCATGATTATTTGGGGCTAAGCTTGTAACTCAGTGGTGGAGCATGTCCTCAGCATGCCCAGGTGCTAGGTTTACTCTCCAGCAGACACGGGGGAAAGATTATTTTATATAGATAATAAGAACTGGACCCAATTTCAAGTGTTCAAAAGAAAAATGACAACTAAGTCCAATTCCTAGTCCTGGTCGTTCAGCCATTTCATTCCCCTCTCTTGAGGCAAACAAAATAATCAACTTTTAACGTATCTGGTTAGAGACGTTGTATACATTCTCAAATACACACATACACAATGCCCATCTTCCTTCCCACCTTCTTTCCCTACCTCCTTATCTTTCTTATTTAAAAATATTAGATGTATTAATCTTTATGTGTATACTTATTCTGTACGCACACGCACACACCAACATGTGTGCCTTGTGCTCTGGGAGTCAGAGAAGGATATCAGGTCCCCCTGGAATTGGAGTCACAGGTGGTTGTGAGCTGCTATGTGGGTCTTCTTCTGAGTCATCATCCCTCTCCCCGACCCCCACACCGCTATCGGAGACAGGATCTATCTCACACTATAGCCCAGGCTGGCCTATCTTGGTCTCACACTTGCTGCAGCCCGCTGGTCTGGGCTCCTTCGGGTGAGTCGTCACAACTGGCTTTACACATACGCCACCAGGAGCTTGGGGATACTTGTTTCTCTGACTGGTCTTGAACTCCTAGGCTCAAGCAACCTGCTGCCTCAGCCTCCTACCTAACAGACTCTTGCAAACCTACACCCCCACACCTGCGTGTACGTTCTTTTCATTCTTTTTTAGACTTACATGGTAGCATATTGTACATAATTGTGCAATAGATGCTGACTTTAAAACAATACACACCAAATGCTCCACATTAGTACTTAAAGAAAAGCCTAATTTAATTGGTGTTTCGTTTTTGTTTGTTTGTTTGTTTGTTTGTTAGAGACACAGTTGGATGGCCTCCAACTTATGGCAATCCTCCTGCCTCCCCTTCCCAACTGCTGAGATTACAGAAGTGTGCTATTATGGTGATATTTTTTGTTTCTTTTCTTTTCTTTTTGAGGTGGGAACAGTGTGTCACTATGTAGTCCTGCTTGACCTAGAACTTGTTATATAGACCAGGCTAGTCTTGAACTCACAGAGATCTGATTACTGATTCTTAAATTCAGAGTGCTTCCCTGACTATCATGCTTAGTTCCAAGCCTGTTTGGGAGAGGGAGGGAGGGAGGGAGGGAGGGAGGGAGGGAGGGAGGGAGGGAGACAGAGAGAGAGAGAGAGAGAGAGAGAGAGAGAGAGAGAGAGAGAATATAAAAAATATATAATTTGCTGATGTCCTGAGTGTTGGGAGTCACAAATGTAAGCCATCATGATGCCTGGTTATAATTGTTAAAAACTTTATTTCATGCAGTATTTTTTTCTGACTGCCCAGAGAACTCTTCAGGAAGCTCTTCTGTGGCTTCTCAGGACTCAGGACTGACACTGAGATATCCTTTCACCCACATCCCACATCCCACATCTCTAACTATTCTTTAACTTGGACTCTCCACTTTATTAATGGAGTGACCCCCGTAACTTTTGAACAGCACCCCCATTCACTTTGTTATGTGTGGCCCTTGGTCTTTGCACCCACACATTATGGCTGGTACTGAGAGGGAAGCTCACATTCTGTGAATCTGTGACTAGACAGGCCAAAGGGCCTTCCCAACTCTGCACTTGGATCAGCAATTTCCTTCTGAAGGGAAATTGTTTCCCCAGCCGTCCACAAGCTCATTAAAGACAAAGCTATCCTGCCAAGACTGGTACTCCAGAAAGGCTATCCATCTTTTGGACTCACATCTATAGTATAATGCTTTAATATCGGTTCCAATATTATGACCTGAAATAGGCCAGCTAACCTAATCTCCTTCTTTTAGGAAAGAGCACTGGAACCACAGAAGTGTGTTAAACAAAAGCAGGATGTGTTTCTGATCTTAGCCTTGGGTCTTTATGAATCATGCCCATCAATAAACACACTGACTGTGTGATATTTCAATCAGAAGGTGGGAAAGGAGTATCTATGCTTTCGTAAATGGATTCATAACAAGATACTATTAAGTGGGTTTGAAACTGTCAGAAAAGTTCAATAAATACCACACAAGCTGGGTGAGAGAAAAATCCAGTTATTTACTGTGATGGAAAAAGGATTTTCAGTAAGGTGCGGGTCTACTATGGTTCAAATCTGAAATGCCTCCAACAGGCCCGTGGTTTGAACACTCAGTTCCCACCTTTTGGTGGTATTTTCAAAGAGCCTTAAAGAGATGGGGTCTGACTGTAGACACAGGCCACCAGGGTCCTGCCGTCAAGGGTTGTACCTATTTCTGGTTCAGGCCTGCTTTCTCTGCCTTCTGGTCAGCGATCCTGTGAACGGCCGCTTTGGCTCACCCTTCCAGCCCCGCCGATGGAGCCCTTGACTCTATCACTGTGATGAAACTATGGGCCAAAGTCAAAGCCTTCCTCAAGTGGTTTGTTAAGGACGCTGTCACAGTCGGTAGAAAAAGAACCAGGAGAGGGTTCAGCATAAAATTTTGGAGCGTTTATGCGAAATTTAAGAAAATATCATTTCAAGTTAGAAAGCTTAATCCTATGTATAACGAATCAAAGTAATCTTAACAGTAATTGCTGATTTATGTACTCAGTGCTGTAGTTCATTTAGACCGACACCCTTTCTTAACCAAGTTCTCTCGTGTAAAGCAGGTCAAAGTCCTGTACACAGTGGACACTAGATTGCAGTGTGTAGAAGTGTGAGAAACTTCAAACTTCTCACAATCAGACTAGGTATGTTAGCAAAAAGCCTTTCTAAACATATTCCGACTGTTTGGATCTGGAATGTTCTGTTAAAGACTTAGGAGTTAAAGGCTAATCCCTGGTATAGTGAGTATGAGAGGTACTTAAAATATTAAGCGGCACCTCCCCATCCCAAATCCCAGTAGTGGGCGGGGGTTGCTGAGGAAGAAGGATTGTGAGTTCTAGGCAGTCTGGGATTTGTAGTGAGACCCTGTTTGAATGGAGGGGGGGGGGTGTGGTGGGAGATGTCACTCAAGGAGGATTGTGGGTCTCTAGTTTCTTCCCTTTTCTTTTGTACCTGGCCATGAGGTGAGCACCTTCCTGCACCATGCTCCCATGGTGCCATGCTGCCTCACCTCAGGTCCAAAGCAATGGGTCCAACGGGCTATGGACTAGAATCTCCCCAAGTGTGGGCCAGATCAACACCCTCCGTCTGTCTTTGCTGGCTGGGCTACTTTACTTTGACCTGCCTTCTCCCAGCTGTTCTCACCTCCAACCTCACAGGGAATATACAGTGATCCCACCAGCTGACGTCAGCTTCCTGTCACAGGACACCCACCATCCTGCCTACTGCTTTTCCCTTCTCACTGGACCAGCAGCAAAAGATTGTTCTTCCTGTGTGCTGAAGCAGGCAGTCTCTCTCTCTCTCTCTCTCTCTCTCTCTCTCTCTCTCTCTCTCTCTCTCTCTCTCTCTCTCCTCCATTTCCACAACTTCTGCCCTCAGTTTTAGGCATCGTCGCTTTAACTCTGTCCCTTACATCCGAGTGTGTCCCAGACCTTGTTGAAAAGGCTTCTTTGTCATCTCTTGGCATTCTTCACTTTCCAGTGAAGTTTCTATATTTCCTTTTCCTCTTAAGAATATTTTTCTCCAGGGTGTTGGGTTGTGGTGCATGCCTTTAATCCCAGCACTTGGGAGGCAGAGGCAGGCAGATCTCTAAGTTTGAAGTCAGCCTGGTCTACAGAGTGAGTTCTAGGACAGCCAGGGCTACACAGAGAAACCCTGTCTTGAGAAATAAAAGAATATTTTTCTCTGAAGTTTAGTTTCTAAGGATTTTTATATGTGCTGTATAAATGGTGTAGCAAACAGATACAATTTGTCTGTAGTGTCACCAAGGACATTGTCACATGCTCCCATTTTTCCTCATGGGACTCTATCATGTGAGGAGGTTTCATATAAGGTGGTCAAGATACTGACAATTGTAATTGGTTGTTTTTGCTCTTTTGGGACCTGCCACCCAGCTCCCAAATAAACCACACACAGAGACTTTTTCTTTTTCTTTCTTTCTTTCTTTCTTTCTTTTTTTAAAGATTTATTTATTTATTATGTATACAGAAGAGGGCACCAGATCTCATTACAGATGGTTGTGAGCCACCATGTGGGTGCTGGGAATTGAACTCAGGACCTCTGGAAGAGCAGTCAGTGCTCTTAACCTCTGAGCCATCTCTCCAGCCTGGAGACTTATTCTTACTTATAAATACCTGGCCTTAGTTTGGCTTGTTGCTAGCCGGTTTTACTTATCTAAATCATCCTGTCCACCTTTTGCCTCTGGGCTTTTCCCTTTCTCTGTTTTTGAATACCTTTCCTTACTTCTTACTCCATGGCTGGCTGGGTGGCTGTGTTGCTGGCCCTGATGTCCTCCTCTCCTTGTTCTCTTCCTCCTTCTTCTTTTCCTCTCAGATTTCTCCTTCTATACATTCTTTCTGCCTTCCAGCCCTGCCTACCCTTTCTCCTGCCTTGCTACTGGCCATTTAGCTCTTTATTAGACCATCAGATGTTTTGGACAAAGAATCACAGCTTCACAGAGTTAAACAAATGCAACATAAAAGAATACAACACATCTTTGCATCATTAAACAAATGTTCCACAACATAAACAAATGTAACACATCTTAAAATAATATTCTACAACACACAATAACTTGTGGGTACATGAACATGTATGTGTTCATGTATGTGTTCATGTATGTGTATGTGTGTACATGTGGAGGTCAAAAAACAACTTTGGGTGTTATACTTAGGTACTATTCACCATGTTTTTCGGGTTTTGTTTTATTTTTGTTGTTGTTGTTGTTTTTTCAAGACAAGGCTTCTCTGTGTAGCCTTGGCTATCCTGGAACTGGCTCTGTAGACCAGGCTGATCTCACAAAGATCCACCTGCCTCTGCCTCCCAAGTGTTGAGATTAAAGGTGTGTGCCACCACCACCTGGCTTCACCATATTTTTCCCAGACAGGATCTCTCCCTGGCCTTGAACTTAACAAGTCAGCTAGGCTGGCTGGCCAGTGAGCCCCCAGGGACTCACATGTCTCCATGTGGGATTACAAGTGTACACTACCATGCCTGGCTTCTGTTTTTTGTTGTTGTTGTTGTTTTGTTTTTGTTTTTGTTTTTGTTTTTTTTTAGGAAGTGTTTGTCTACGTAGTCTGGTGACCTGCCTCTACTGTTCATGACTATCAGCAATTCCTGAGGCCTCTTCTCTTTCTTGTCACTATCCAAACATTTCTTAGGTGATGCTGTTCACTCTTTTTCAGTTGGGGAGGGAGTGTTTTCTGCAGCCCCAGGGACTGAAACCAGAGCCTGGTGCATGCTAAAGAAATGTCTGCCAACAAGCTACATTCTCCTTCCCCATTGACTCTTGTGGCTGCTATGACTGTCTTCATGTTGGTTATTCCATGTGGTTGTGTGGTGTTGTGTGTGTGTGTGTGTGTGTGTGTGTGTGTGTGTGTGTGAACATGCATTCATGTATATGAATGCTGGCACATGTAGGCTGTGGGTGCATGTGAAGGTCAGCAGACAATCTTGGGTTGATATGGTGAAGCCAGGTGGTGGTAGCACACGCCTTTGCCTTCCCTTTTCTGGAAGTCAGGGTCTTTCTTTCACTGCTGAGCACACTATGCCAGGTGACCTGTGAGCTTCCAGGTATTCTCCCTGTCTCTCCTTCTCATTTCCCAGGAGGGCTGCCCTCAGTTTACCGAAGTTCGAACTGCCTACATCTGGTTTTTTCCGCAGCTTCTGGGGATCTGAACTCAGGCCATTGGGTTTGTGCGGTGAACATTCTACCAGCTGAGCCATCTCCAGGCCCAAGCTGGGGATTCTTTGATTCATTCCAGCAAAGGTGTTTCACATTAACAGCTACAGTTCCATACTTTTCTCAAACCAAACTCAGCATTCCTGCCCTCCAAGATGCCCTTCTTACACACCCTCCCTCTCAGTGAAGGACACCACCATCCACGTCAGTTGCTCAATCAAGGAGTCGACCTGCCTCTACTGGTTCATGACTATCAGCAATTCCTGAGGCCTCTTCTCTTTCTTGTCACTATCCAAACATTTCTTAGGTGATGCTGTTCACTCTTTTTCAGTTGGGGAGGGAGTGTTTTCTGCAGCCCCAGGGACTGAAACCAGAGCCTGGTGCATGCTAAAGAAATGTCTGCCAACAAGCTACATTCTCCTTCCCCATTGACTCTTGTGGCTGCTATGACTGTCTTCATGTTGGTTATTCCATGTGGTTGTGTGTGTGTGTGTGTGTGTGTGTGTGTGTGTGTGTGTGTGTGTGTGAACATGCATTCATGTATATGAATGCTGGCACATGTAGGCTGTGGTGTGCATGTGAAGGTCAGCAGACAATCTTGGGTTGATATGGTGAAGCCAGGTGGTGGTAGCACACGCCTTTGCCTTCCCTTTTCTGGAAGTCAGGGTCTTTCTTTCACTGCTGAGCACACTATGCCAGGTGACCTGTGAGCTTCCAGGTATTCTCCTGTCTCTCCTTCTCATTTCCCAGGAGGGCTGCCCTCAGTTTACCGAAGTTCGAACTGCTACATCTGGTTTTTTCCGCAGCTTCTGGGGATCTGAACTCAGGCCATTGGGTTTGTGCGGTGAACATTCTACCAGCTGAGCCATCTCCAGGCCCAAGCTGGGGATTCTTTGATTCATTCCAGCAAAGGTGTTTCACATTAACAGCTACAGCTCCATACTTTCTCAAACCAAACTCAGCATTCCTGCCCTCCAAGATGCCCTTCTTACACACCCTCCCTCTCAGTGAAGGACACCACCATCCACTCAGTTGCTCAATCAAGGAGTCATCCTTTCTTTACCTTCAAACACTCTCCCTTACAATTAATGTCCTCTCTTTAATTGGCCACCAGGTGTTTCCGGTTCCCTTTCTGTCACGATGCCAAATCTCACTCAGCATCTTCTCACACGTCAGGAAAACCTCTGACCTTTCCACAAAAGCATGTCGGATTGTTGATTCTTCCCTAAAACTCTTTAGTGCTTTCTCCATGCTCTTAGGATAAAAGGACAAATCCTAACGACTTTCGGGACTCTGTATTAGTTACTTTAAGTTGCTGTGGTGAAATAACATGACTAAAAGCAACTTACAAAGAAAGAATTCATTTTGGCTTACAGTTCCATGGGGAAGGTTCCCAATGGTGGGGAGGCATGGCAGCAGCTGACTAGAACTCTCAAAGTTGGGCTCCTAGTGACATATTCCCTCCAGCAAGGCTTCACCTCCTACATAGTTTTCATAACCTCCAAGACAGTGCCATCAAATGGGGACGGGTATTCAAATATGTGAGGTTCTGGAGGACCTTTCTTATTTACCCACCACAAGGACCTTCTTTGGTCTGGTTTACATCTGCACTGTAAACACAAGTTGGCTGGAAGCCCCATCCCCAGTGCTACAGGGAGCTCTGGGAAGTGAGATGAGCCAAAAGAAGCTGGCCCCTGGGGCTGAGCATGGCTTTGAATGTTACACTGGCACCCAACCTGCCCATCCCCTCTGCTTCCCAGCTGCCATAAGGTGACAATCTCTGAGACAAGCTCCTGACACACACTGCTGCTTCCACAATGTTCCTCCCAACCACGTGGGCCAAGCCATCGTGGACTGAACTCCCGAAACCGTGAACTGAAAGGACTTCTCCTTAGGCTGTTTTCGAAAGCACCTGCCCCAGCAATGGGAAGTTGAAGACTTGCTTCACCTGCAGCTTGAGGTTTATAACACCATGTTCTGTCTTCTTCCAGAAACTGTCCTCTCTGTCCTTTGCAATAGAAAGCCACTCTGCTCTCCACCTCGTGACTCTTTCAGGCCATCTAAGAGCATCCTTCAGAGCCCTCCATCCAGTTTAAAGGAAAAGTTAATGAACTATTCTAGTCTTAAACATCACTCCTTCAAAAAGGCTACAACCCTCCTGTAATCTCCCTTTGCATTCTCTCTGAGCATTATATAATTATATGCGTAGATGTCTTTGACATCTGTTAAGTTGTTAAATTGTACTGCTTTATTTTTGAGACAGGGTCTCGGTATGTGGCCCAGGCTGGCCTTGAACTGACAGCAACCCTCCTACCAGCCTCTCCAAATCCTAGGACCATGGACATGCCCCACCATGCCTGGCAAGTTGCTAATCGGCATGCAATGAATTTGCACTGCCCGGGAATAGCTGGTGGGGAAATAATTCATTTCTCGGAAAGGCTTTTCGTTTCTCTTTCTTTTCTTTTTTTTCTGAAGTGCTGGGATTACATGCAGAGCCTCACATACACCAGTCAAACTCCTGCAAACCCGCACCCCAACCCAGGAATCCTTTACTTTTGGCTACTAATTTAAGATGTATTTACAATAGATTTCCACGACTTTCTCACTTATCACATTATAGTATAAACTGTTGAAAAAGAAAACATATAATATATAAAGCACATATAAACACATATAACATATAGATATAATAGACACATCTTGCTTTATTGAGAGAGAGAGAGAGAGAGAGAGAGAGAGAGAGAGAGAGAGAGAGAGAGAGGGGCTTCTACATTAGACACTTCATATTCTGATTCTTTTTTCTCTTTGAGATGGGGTCTTGCTCTGTAGCTCAGGCTGACATGGGATTTACTAGGTAGTCCAAGGTAACCTTGAATCCAGAGCCATCTTCCTGCCTCAATTTTCCAAGTGCTGGGATTACAGTTATGAGCAGCTGTGCCTGGATAATGACTCTCTCTAGCCAGTAATCTATTAGTCATTTGTGTTCTCCCGGGGTATGATAGTCCTTATTTAACAGTGCCTTCTGTGGTGGACTTGTAACCGTCCTCCTAAGGCAAATGTCTCCAACGGGTTTGTTCCCTAGTGTGGGCTATTGGAAGGTGGTGGGACCTTTCGAGGTTCAGCCTTACAGGAGGTAGGTTTGGGGGCCCTGCCTTTGGAGGGGACTGCAGGGTTTTGGTCTGTTCCTCTTTCTGTTTCCTGGCCATGAGCAGTTTTGCAGTTCATGCTCTGCCAGGAGCTCCTTGCCACAGGCCCCAGGCTGCAGAACCAACCTGTCATGGACTCAAACCTTCAAACGTATAAGTCATAAAAATAAATCTTTTGTCCTTGTAAGCTGATTGTCTCGAGTACTTGTTATAATGTTGATAGAACAGCGGTGTATGGGTGGGGGTGGCGGGGGGAGGGGTGAGCATGTGAGTTGAGCATGCATGGAGCCTTGGGTTCAATCCCATCATCAAAAATAAACAGCAAGCTTAATAAAGCGGTGGCTATTTTTACCCTTGTACTGGAGGGTAAGTGCATCGCACGCCTGTCAATTGGGTCATGTTTTACAGTTACACACCAGGATTCTTTCCTGGTGGCTGAGACAGATCTCTGGTGGTGTGGCCAAGGGATCTTGTCTGTGATCATGTGCTGCCTCTTGCATCACAAATTCTTCCCCAGTGTGTCTGGCTCTCTCCATTTCATCCCTGCCAAAGGAATGTATCCAGCCACACACTGCCCTTGGTGCCACGGGAGCTTGTCCTTGTGGGGTTTCCTGCTGTGTTGCCGGAGATGGAGCTCCCATACTCCATCAGTTCCCGGGAGGCCCACAGCACGGCCATGGAGCCAGCTGCCCACAGTCATGGACAATCACTCACAGAGGGTGTGGAGGACCTACACCTTGGGAGAAGATTGGTTTGGACGGATAGAAGAGGGCAAGTAAGATAGTCTAGCTGGAGAGAGCAGCAGGCACCTGGCACCAGGCTATACTGGGGGGTGAGCAGAGGGGAAATGGGGAGCAAGTTACAGTATCCTGACATCTGATTACAGTAAAAGAGACAGCCTGCTTGGGGAACCAACACAGGAATTGACATTTCCTGTAGAATACCCAAGGGAAGCTCTGTGAAGAAAACCCAGAAACCACAAGCTGGAAATTGGGGGTGTCGAGGGAGGTGAGCTCCACTGCGGAGCATACACAGTCTGGCTGAGGCAATGGGTTCCTTTCTCCAGCACCTTAGTACCCAGAGAAAAGGACATGTTTTTTCTTTTTGTCTCCCCCTTTTTTTTTCTAATTTTATTAAAGTGTTGGTAATTAAATCTGAGACTCAAAAGTGCTAGGCAAGTTCTTTACCAATGAACCATACCCCAAGCCCCAAAGGCATGCTTCTTTTTTCTAGACAAGGCTTCTCTGTGTAGCCCTGACCCTCCTGGAACTCACTCTGTAGCCCAGGCTGGCCTCAAACTCACAGAGATCACTTGGCTCTGCCTCCCGAGTGCTGGGATTAAAGGCATGCGCCACTACCTCCAGGTGGCATGCTTCTTTCTAGAGAGGAAACATATATACAAGAAACATATGTTAGTTGAAAGAAGGGCAGCAAGGGTGACTGAGGAGAGAAAGGGATAAAGAAGGGATGGCGGGGTGCTGTGGAAGCTTCGGGGCCAGAGGGCTTGAGCAAAGGAGGAGCTGCCCACCCTTCCAGGCACACAAGGATTCCAACGGCCACCAAAGTTGGTGCCATGTCTGGAAGAAGTGAGTGCAATTTAAACTTTGTATTTGGAGTTGGAGGGTAGAGGTGGATACTCCACTGAAGATGGTTCAGAAGTGAGCTTGGGCAGAGCACAGGAGATGGCTAGCATGCAACCGCCTCACGAAAACCAGACAGGGCAGCCCACTGCTGTTACTTGAGTTGATCCTAAGGGTTTGTGCCTAGTGCAAGCGAAATGAAGAGCATGGCTGAGGAAATGAGCCAGACACAGTTGCTTATCTCCTGCTCATGATGGCCCCAAATGACTACTCAAACTAAAGCAAGCAAACCAAACCCCAAACTACCAGAGTAGATGCAATAGTCACCAGGTGACTAATGATAAGTATGTAAGTCAGCACCAGTCAATGGTTTCTAAAATCAGTTTGAAATAAAATGCAGCACATCAAAGAAACCCTGAGTCAGCAAAAAGACATGGGATGTTTCATATTATGTATGCACTGATTATCTTCAAATTGACTCTAAACTCCAATAAAAATCCCATCACTCTGGAGTCGACTGACAAGCCAATTGTAAAAAGCAAGGCCCCAAAAAGTGGTCTCTAAGAAATTATTTTCTGTGGGGAAATCAAAAGATTTTAGGAGTGAGATATTAATTTATAATTTTTGTCCTTTCCTATGTTCAGCAAGGGTCTTTCCTTGAACTTGGAACAATTTTCCTGCCTTAGCCTCCCAAGTGTTGGGATTACAGGCACATGCCTCTGATTCCAGTTTAAAAATTAAGTCCCACTTTATCAATACAAATGCCCTCACATTATCCAGGCATTAAGCAAAATTTCTAAATATAGAAGGGTCTTGTGTGGCTGTTTCGGGGAGAGAAAATCAGCAGATGAGATGGCAATCCATCTTCACATTACCAGAGAAGTGACCACTTGTGAAGGAGAGTTGAGGTGGGAGCCGAGGGACAGGGAGACCGGAGGCTGGGAGAATGTTAGAGAATGACTTGCAACTTAGGAAAATACCAGAAGGGCTGGAAACACTTCCAAATCTCAGCATGCAGGGATACCTGCCTTACAAGTTCCATGTGTGAAACTGAGAGTCAGCCGCGGTGGCATACGCCTATAAACCCAACACGTGGGAAACTGAGACCAGCCAGGCGTACATGGGCGTTCATGGCCAGCTAGTACACACTGAGACCTTGTCTCACAAAATCTCCCACCACTACCCAAGAAAGCTTTTTTATAAATTCCTAGAAAAGAAAACAACCTTCAAAGTATCAGTAATGCCTCTGTTTGTAATATTAAATTATAAGTGATTTTTATTTTTATGCTATCCTGAATTTTCTATAATAAACATCAGTTATTCATGCCATGTGAACCATGCCTTTGTTCTCTTTAGCTTTCTGAACTGGTTCTTTCCATCACTTTATTTTATGTAATGAAATAGTACACAATAATGAGAACGACATTATAAAAATACATATTTTTGGTTTTTGTTTTGTTTTGTTTTTATTTTGAGAGAGAGCATATTCTCTGTGTAGCCCTGACTGTCCTGGATCTCACTCTGTAGCCCAGGCTGGCCTGGAACTCACAGAGATCCGCCTGCCTCTGCCTCCAGAGTGCTGGGATTAAAGGCGTGGGCCACCACCGCCAGGCTATTAATTTTTTTATATTCCTGTATGTCTTACTTTTAAAGAAATGTCTGCCATGAGAAAGGGAGCTTGCTGGAGTAGAGAACAGGGCCAAGTGCAGTGTCACCTGCTTGGTGGCACCTGGGAGGTCACCGTAAATGAGTCTGTGTTTCCCCTTCAGCAAACATGATCCTAGAAGGGAACATGAATCTGTGACTGTCCTGGAAGGAACAGTGTTCTAAAGAGACACTTGGATCCTGCGCTTTGGCTGTCAGAATGTTGAAACAATGGTCTCCAAAAAATTGAAATTTCCTTAAGAATTATACCAAGAGAAAAAAAAAATGGCGAAGCCTCATGTCAACCAGAGAAACTCGTCTCTGGTGAGAGATTTCATGCGGTCCTGCTAGCTTGCAGGAGAGCCTGGAGCTGGTGCCAGGAATGATGTTCAGTGACAGGTGAGACACAGCTTGACCGCGACACCTTAAATCTAAACCTCATCTTAGGACCTCATTACCTGTCCTTCTTCCCATGTAGCCACACTGAATAAATCTCCCTTTTCTACTTTTCACTATGTGATTTCTCTTCCTCTCTCTCCATTTGATTTAGTTGCCTGTATATACCACGGCACACACACGGGGAGGGTGGGGGGGGAGAGGGGTGGTCAGAGGATGTCTAGTAGAGGTGATTCTCTCCTCCCACCATGAGCTGAAGGGCTCAAACTCGGGCTGACAGCCTCGGCTGCAGGCACCTTTACCAGCTGCGCCATCTCACTGACTTACTGGTCTCTTTAATTGTCCTGATAATATGATGGGTGGCTCATCCTAGCTTGTTGGGGCTGCTAATGCCCAGGCTCTGATCCTAACAATGCTGTTCGCCATCCACTGTGATTCTTAATGCATATGCTTTGCCACCTCTTAGAACCAAGCAGCAAGAGTAGGCAACTCCCATGTCGCAGTTACACAGTCTCGAGCTTTTGTTCAGCTGTTTCATGTATTTAGATACTGATGTTAACCAGATTACAAATTTATCAATGACTACCCTATGTCTTGCATATCTGTGGATATGTGTTACCTGGCATAAGCCAGATGGTTTTAGAGTAAATAATTAAGTACCCCACAAAGGATGTACATGAACATTCAGTGACCTTCAAGACAAATGAGGAATATCTAAAGGAGACTACAGTCACATAATCTACATAGCAATGCAATAGGTTTCCAGTACTGTATCAGATCTTCCCCATGAGGTATCCTGGAAGGATGCCTTGCAGTTAATCAGGATTTACTTAATGAACAGATGGAACGCTCAGTTGTTCCTTATTGGTGTAAAGCTAGTGCTGTGCCCGGCGTCTGTACTTACAGCCAACTGCCTCAGTCTATCCACTAGAAGCTCTCCTGTTCCTTGAAGGCACTCCCACCACAGCCATCCTTCATCATTTGTGATGCTCTGCACGTGGCAAGAACCCAGTGTTTGGAGGCAAAGACCTCATTTGGCTCCCAATCAATGCAGTGAGAGAATCAAAGAAAAAGAAGAATGGTAATAATTATTACCATTCACCTGCCCGTCTAGACATAGGCACTCTGTTATTCCAGCTTAGGGCCTTACATTTAAAGGTCTGGCCAGTCATCTATACAAAAAGACGCAGACCTTGGAGACCTGTGGTCTTCTGGTAAAACTGGGGTTATTTTCTGCCTTTTAGAATCAGATTTTGACTCACTGTTTGTGATTTTTCTCTTTGTCCACTTGGGGGGGGGAATGGAAGATCCAGGAAGTCTAAGGTATATAATGAAACCACTCTGACCAGTAGAAAGGAGTTAACTGTCTAGTGTCAAAGTTGGCAACCATGGACACAAAAAGTTTCGACCAATGGGATGTTAGGGGACTGGTGCTGCAGACCATTACGTTGAGACACAAAGGGTCTGATAGCACTTTGAACCAGCTCATACTGGAGAAGCTTAACCCGTCTACCTCGAGGCCACCTCTTCACAGACACACTATCAAATGCATCTCTGTATTTAAAGTGTTGGAGTCTGCACTTGTTAGTAAGCTGAGCACACAGGAAGCAGATTGGGCCAACCCAGCCCACACCACGTGAATCGGGCCTTTGTTCTCTTTGGCTTTCTGAACTGGCCCCTTCCATTGCTTCTTATTACTCTTTGAGT
>NC_050444.1:27071821-27254321 GCF_903995425.1 Onychomys torridus | reverse complement strand
GAGGTCGCACTGGCCACCATTGAGCCACAAGTCCTGTTAGTGGGCAGATAAGCTGAGCCTGAGAGTTACTGGGTTCAAAACCAGCTTGAAAATCCCAGTGGCACCACATGGTAACAATGTGGTCAGGGGAAGTTTTTCTTCTCCCTAAATCTTTTTGTTGTTGTTGTTGCTGTTTGGTTTTTCAAGACAGGGTTTCTCTGTAGCTTTGGAGCCTGTCCTGGACTAGCTCTGTAGACTAGGCTGGCCTAGAACTCACAGAGATCCACCTGCCTCTGCCTCCCGAGTGCTGGGATTACAGATGTGTGCCACCACCACCGCCCGGCTTCTTCCTCAATTTTGTTACTTTGTTTGTAAAGGAGAGTACCGACATTTAATATCCTTGTGAAGATTAAATGGGGTAATGTGAGGTTGTCATATGCTAGGTTGACATACACTAGGCTGTGGACGCCTTTCACCGGCTCCTCATGCTCAAACTGTAAAATGTATACTGTTGTTTTTCTCTCCATCTAGACGGGAAGCCACATTTAAGTAGGTTTTCCAAGGTCACATGGCAAGCAAGTGGTAGAGTATGAATGTACGACTCCAATTCTGCACCGCTACCACTCTCCTGTCTCTGTCTTTTCCTCGTATAGGGGTTCTGTGTCCCAGGTAGAATTCCGCCCCTCCCCTCCAGATGAGAATGAGAATCTCATATGACATGGGATGGCTGTGCTGAGAGAAGGTACTGCTGGATCTGGAATGGAACACTGATAGCAAGAAATCACTCAGGTTTCTCTTAGCCCTGATGACCCACAGAGCCCCATCTCACACTCTGGTACTTCAGCCTGGAGAAGTGTAACTGTCACTAGCAAGCAGACTTGGCCAGTGCTGGGAAGCCCTGCTTGGGCCTGGGTGTGAAGGCTGCCCCATGTCACCTACTGTGGACTGTGTGAACAATGTGACAACATTTCTTCTGGAAGTTCACTAAGACAGCCTAATCTCACTTTATCTCATTTTCCGGCATCCTGGTTTGGGGAACCACCCTCTGCTGCTCAATTAGGTGATGAAACCCAATGCTGATTTGATGTGCTTGAGCTGAGATGTGAGGATGCCTGGGCAGTATAAAGGACCAGGACATCCAGGTGGGTTGGTCTGTTGAACAGTTCATAAGAGGTGTCTCTCTTGGTTCTACCTTGATGGGTTTTTTTTGAAAACCAGATAAAAATTTGCAAGCTGAGCATGGTGGTATGTATCTTTAGTCCCAGCACTAGGGAGGCAGAGGAAAATCTCTATGAGTTTAAGGACAGCCAAGGCTACAGTCTCAAAACAAACAAACAACAAACAAATAATTTTGCAGTGTCTTTGGGTGGTAGCTTGTGATGAGAAAAAAGGGACCAATGGCAGCTCTGTGCCATGTTGTGACCCATGTGGAGGCTGATTAGACTGACAGACAGAGCCTTAGGTCCTATTTAACCCTTTCCTCACTTTCTGCCTCCTTAAGACATCGCCTAGCTAGGTAACTGATTTTACTTTTTTTTTTTTTCTGAGACAGGGTTTCTCTGTGTAGTCCTAGATGTCCTGGGACTTGCTCTATATATCAGGCTGTCCTTGAACTCAGAGATCCACCTCTGCCTCTGCTTTCCAAGTGCTGGGATTAAAGGTGTACACTACTACCACCTGGCTGATTTAAAAAAATTTTAAGATTAGAAAAGTTCTAGAATTCTGTATGAATGGCACCATGCAAATGAGATCTCAAAGAAAAGGGAAGCCAGATTTGGTGGTGAATAATTAGTAATCTAATCCTAGCAGCTGACAAGTAGAGAAAGGAGTATCAGAAATTCAAGGCCATCCTTGGCTATATCACAAGTCTGAGGCCAGCCTGGTCTACAAAAGAGCTTGTTTTCAAAGAAAAATAAGATAAGGGGGAGAGGAGAACAGGGGATTCTGGGAGAGTGTGGTCTAGAAATATAGTTCCCACCTGCTTAGCATTTGTCAAACCCCAGGAATCCCCCCTTACACACACACACACACACACACACACACACACACACACACCATTGGGGAGAAGGATAAGTCAGTAAAGCATTTGCCTTACAAGCACGAGGATCTGAGTGTAATCCCCAGAACTCATGTAAAAATAGCGCATATTCTTAATCCTAATGATGGTGAGATGGAGGCAAAAATGGGTAGATCCCTGGAGGCCTACAGGCCAGCTAGTCTACTTGGCAAAGTTCCAGGTCAATGAGCCACCCTACCCTGTTTCAAACCAAGAGGCAGCAGAAAAATAACACACCAGGTTGCCTTCTCACCCGCTACTCATGTGCACATACACATACACATACACTCAAATGTGCACACATGCATTCACTCAAAAACAAATAGCATAAGTAAAGGAGGGAACACCCTTAGGCTCAAAGGATGTCTATCAAGCAATCTCCTCCCTCCCTCTTCTGCTCTGCAGCCGAACAGCCTTACCGGGTACCAAGGGAAGAGAGCACATACAGCAGCGTCCCGAGGGCTATGATTAGGAATTGTTGTAGCATGTCACAATACATCAACAAGAGCAATAGCACATTTGGTCCAGACTGATACGGGGAAAGGCTCAGCAAGAAGTATCCTTCAGACATAGACGGGAGCGTCTGCATCGTGCAGCACCCTGACATGTGTGCCCGTGCCTCAAGAAGAGGTCAGACAACAGCTCTGTCCTAGCTGCGTAGCATGTCACAACTGTCCCCACAACAGCTAAGTGTCTTGACAAGTGGGCTGTGTTAGGATGAACATATCCAAGGGGTGTGGGGGGGGGGAGAATATCCCCACTGCAAGTTAAATACCACTTCAGATCTACAGTGCCACTCAGACTAGTCCATCCTGGGGATAGAACAGGAAATGGAATCCAACGGCCTCTCCAACCCACAAAACAAATTGCTGCAACACTTGGGTTGGCAGCTCCCAGGCACTTCTCACTAGGGGTAATTAGCAGCACATAAAAGCTAATGGCTAATTACCTTGGCCTATGTTCACATCCTTCGAAGTCTGACTTAACAGATAAACCCAAGCTTTTTCATTCAGTGACTCCTGGGTCTGGCCAGGGCACCGTGAAGCTGGGGGGAGATCAGGGAGGCAGGGAGGCTACATGAATAAATGAGCTGAGCTCGGAATGGTGACACACACCTGCAATCCCCCCCAACTTGAGAGGCAGAAGTGGGGAGGATGAGTCCAGGGCTCCATGGTAAAACCCTGCCTTAAATGAACAGGACAAAATAGAACAAAACCAACGGTGAATGGTACTCAGATCTCAGGAGGTAGGATTGCGTAATCGCCAGCCTCTGCACGTTAACTTTGAAAATAAAGCTAATTTAGAGAGGTGTGCAGGCTCTGTGTACATTTCCTTGAAGGCCTGTTTTCTCCAGATGCTCTGTTGTCAGGGACTGAGATGTAAAAGTGACTGCAGAAACGTGTGGTGCTCCTAATAAAACACGCCAGATAAAGGTGCAGCTTGGGGAGGAAAAATATACAATTCACTTCTCTGCAAAACAGAAAAAAAATCGTGGTGAAAGAGATGAGTCTTCATAAAAGGGTGTTGATGAAATGTCACCAGAACACAGGGCACCCCTCCCAAACTTCTTTGCTCTGTCCTGGAGGCAGTCTCTATGAACTGTAGACAGTAGTAACATGAGTAAAATGGACTGGAGAACCTATTAATACTGTGTTACCCAATAAACAGAGCGTTTGGTTTAGTTTGTTTGTTTGTTCTTCTAAAAGTCTTATTTAGGAGTAAGGGGCAAATATGATCAAAATACATTGTATGAAATTCTCAAAGAATTAATGAAAATATTACATTATCAATCCCAACACTTGGGAGGCAGAGGCAGCTGGATCTCTATGAGTTCAAGGTTAGCCTGGTATACATATTGAGTCAAGGCTAGCTAGAGCTACATAGTGAGATCTTGTCTCAAAAATATATTAATAAAAAGATTTATTCTATTTTTAATCATGTGGATGTGTGTGCATGTATGTGGGTGCCTGAGGAGGCCAGAAGAAGACATGGACTCCCTGGTCTTGAGATGTAGGCAGTTGTGAGCTGCCTCATGTGGGATCTGGGAACTGTCCTCTGTAAGAACAGCAAGCAGGCCAGGCGGTGATGGCACACGCCTTTAATCCCAGTACTTGGGAGGCAGAGGCAGTCGGATCTTTGTAAGTTCGAGGCCAGCCTGGTCTACAGAGTGAGATCCAGGAAAAGGCGCAAAGCTACACAAAGAATCCCTGTCTTGAAAAAACCAACCCCCCCCACAAAAAAAAAACCAGAAAGAAAGAAAGAAAAGAACAGCAAGCAGTCTGTGCCACAAAGCTGTCTCTTCAGCCCCTGATTGCTTTATTATGATAGGGTGTCTTTTCCTATGTACTTCAGACCAATGTTAAACTTAAAATCCTCCTGCCTCAGATCCCCCAAGTGATAGGATTATAAGTGTGCCAGACCATCATGCTGGAACTGGGGACAATTTTTTGTTTTGTTTTGTTGAGACAGGGTTTCTCTGTGTAGCTTTGACTGTCCTGTAACTCACTCCATAGACCAGGCTGGCCTCGAACTCAGAAATCTGCCTGCCTCTGCCTCCTGAGTGCTGAGATCAAAGGCATGCACCACCACCGTCCAGTCCCAAGCACAGTTTTAACTAAGAGTCATGTTCATTTGATTTTTAGATGTAGCTTTGGAGAAGGAGAGATGGTAAGGAGTTAAATCCCCAGAGTGGTCCTTTGCAGCTGCTCCTGGTCAAAAGGAATGGATTATTTGAATGTTTCAGCCAAGCATGGTGGTACAGCCTGTAATGCCAACACTCAGGAAGCTAAGCTTATAAATTCCAGACCAGCCTGGGATCTGTAGTGAGGTCCAGTTTTTAAGTGCACAAATAAATAGACAAACAAATGTGTGACTTTTCCTAGGGACTCCAGTAGGGCACCAACAGCTCAAAGACAAGATTCCATTCAAGTTTAACTTAGTGCCAGTGGAGTTTACTGTGGTTACTTATAGAATGTAGGTGACTTAAAGGAAGTTGCATTACCAAATGCCCATTGTAACACAGGTGACAACTCACAAAAGCTGCATCCCTGGGTCTCCCTGTATAACTTGTAGGTGAAAGAGTCTCCTCTCCCCAGAAATTGCTCTTACACAGCCTTAGGGAGAGGCTCAGTGAATCTTGTAAGGCTCAGCAACTTCCTGATCCTTGTAAACTTCGCCTACATCCTGCGTCCAATGGGCTTTTTTCTTCCCTTGAGGAAGGAATGTTTCCATTGGGAGGAAATAACTACAAAACACTCCACCCCTTCCTCTGCCCTGAGGGTCTTCCCATCCCTTCCCTTTTGCGATGGCTCCTGAGTCTTGGAAGAGATGCTGTAGATACTTGATATTATTATTGTTGTTGTTATTTTGAGTAGTGTCCTGGTATAGTGATTGTATAGTGGCTAGCACTCTGCAATGTGATTATTTTCTTACCTCTGTGACTGAGAATAGATGAGGGTTACTTACAGAAGCGTGGGTACCCATAAGCAAGTACATTACCAAGAAGCCCACTCCAGCATAGATAATGACCCATGAAAGCTGCATTCTTGGAGCTCTCTGCGTAACTCCAGGTAGCTGAGCTCTTCCCAGCAGCTGTTACTATTTGTAAAACTGCCCAGAGGGGCCTTGGGAACCTTGTGTCAAGAGCTTCCTCAGTCTTATGAGTTCTGTTTTATTTCTGAATCTTGTGAGCCTCCCTTCTCACTTCAAGAGGGAATGTTTCAGTTTGGAAGAGATAGTAACCATGAATAAAAGGGGGAAGGGAAATTTTCATTCTCTATTGGTCTTTTTCACTTATTTGGTATAATATGTTTTTCTTAGAGAATCCAGAAAGTAGGCCTCGATTCACACTGGTTAAACCGAATCTAGGAGAAATTGAAAGAACATGTTCCAAAATTAGGACTGAGACAGGGTGCTTCTCTTTCTATTCATATTACAGTGCCCAGAATCTTATAGCAAAGCCAGGAAAAAGAGAGAAAGAAATAAAAGTGTTACAATTAGAAAGGGAAGAAGTTAAATTATCCCCATCTGTTGGTAACATGAGTCTGTACTTGAATTTCATGCTAAAGATTCTAGCAGAAAATACAAAGAACCAATCAACACTTTCATCAAAGTAGCAGTATTTAAAAATCAACATTCAGAATGTTATACATATATACATACATATATAAAACATTAGACCATTTGCCCAGGAAGAAATCAGGACAAAATTCTTCTATATAATAGCTTCAAAAACAAAAACAAAAATCCTAATAATAAACCTAACAAGGATCTAAAAGACCCCTATGATGAAAACCAACACACTAAAGAAACTGAAGAAGACATCACAAGATGGGAAGATCCCTCATGAAGAGTTAAAGGATTGGCAGAGTTAATTCGGCAAATGTGACTACATTACCAAAAGCAGCCAATACAGTCAATGCCATCCCCATCAAAATTCCAATGAGATTCTTCACAAAACTACAACAATGATAAAATGAAAGTCCTGAAATTTATATGGCAACACAATAGGTCCCAAATAGCAATTGTGAGTAAAAAGAGCAACGCTGGAGGCCTCACAACACCCAATCTCAAACTACACCACAGAGCCATAGTAACAAAGGCACCACGATGCTGACACAAACATAGACACACAGGCCTGTGGAACAGAATATCAGACCCAAAATCAATCCACACAGGCCCAGCTATTGCCACATCCCTGTACAGCTTGGGATGATAAGGGAAGGAAGAAAGGACAGACAGCAGACAAATGTCCAGAAAATGTTCTTTATCCCTTGTTCACCTCTTCTTTCCCATTCCTGCTGCCCTGTACATCCTAACATGAACATATTTTATTCACATTTAAATCCAGATTGCACACATGAGCAAAATGGATATCTCTTTTTCCGAGTCTGCCATATTTCTCATAACGTGATCTCCAGTTCAATCAATTTTCATGCAAATATCCTAATTCTTCATCACAGCTCAGTGTATGTATACGCCACCTTTTTGGTAGCCACTCATCTGCTAACCAGGCTCTTTGGTCTGGGCTCTTTGATGGAGAAGATGCAGCTGCCCCTGAAGCTGAGTGTGCTGATTTATATAACTTGAACAGAGAAGGGGTTGTGGTTGATATATTGTGCACCCCAGTAAACTTATCTGAGGGTCAGAGAACAGAACAGGCACTATATTAAACATAGATTTAGACAGTGGTAGCACATGCCTTTAATCCTAGCATTTCAGAGGCAGAGATCCGCCTGGATCTCTGTGAGTTCAAAGCCACACTGGAAACAACCAGGCATAGTGACTCATGTCTTTAATCTCAGGAAGTGATGACAGGAAGCAGAAAGGTATTTAAGGCGTGAGGATGAGGAACTAAGCCCTGGTTAAGCTTTTAGGCTTTTGAGCAGCAGTTCAGCTGAGATTAATTGTGGATGAGGACTCAGAGGCTTCCAATCTGAGGAAACAGGATCAGCTAAGAAGTTGACCAGATGAGGTTAGCTGTGGCCTGTTCTGTCTCTCTGATATTCCAGTGTTCACCCCAATACTTGGCTCCAGGTTTGTTTTATTAATAAGAGTCTTTAAGATTCATGCTACAGGGGTTATTGCATACAGCTGAACAAGAAGAGGCAGGGTTAGTACCTGATAAACAAGGAGATATGATAATTACAGACAGCTGAACAAAAAGGCAGGTTTAGCTAACCCTGGTAGAAGTGATCTCTTTAGGGCAGCAGTCTTCATGCTGAAATGTCTGTGGGGAGGAAGTTATGGTGGATGTTTTCTGCACATATTGTCAATAATCTACTTGGACAAGAGGAAGCCTTTGTCACCCTTCTGAGCCTCACCTGGGGAAGGCGTTGATTTCCATTGGTCTGAGGAGTTCTTGATGTGGCAGGACCTGTGTTAGACAGTACATACTCACCCAGGATGTCACTTGCTCCCCACAAGCTACCTATCTGATTAGTTGTCAAAAGCATGCTTTTGAGAAAAGACATCCTCTTCAACAAATAATGCTGGGGGAACTCCATATCTACCTGTAAAAGAATGAAGTTAGACCTATGCCTCTTTCTGTGAACAATTCAAAATCAATTCAATATCAAAAACCGTAATCTAAGACCTGGAACTCTGAGCTATCTAGAGGAAGGAACAGGTAAAGCATCTCAAGACATGGATGTAGACAAAAACTTCCCAAGAAGTTCTCCACAGCAAGGCAACTGGCAGAGAGAGAGAAAAAAATAGGATACAGACTGGGGGAAAGTATTTGCCAGCTATACACAATACAGAGGATTAATATCTAGAATCTTTAAAGAATTCTAGAGGTTACCATCAAAAAATTATCCAGTGAATAATTGGGCTAATGAACAGACAATTCCCAAATGGAAAAGTGCAAATGGCCAATAAATACACCAATGTGTCCACTGTCTTTAGTCATCAGGGAAACGCAAACTAATGTACCGAGACTCAGTATCACCCCAGTCAGACTGGCTGTCATCAAGAAAAACAATAGCAAGGGCTGGTGAGGACATGGGGAGAAAAGAAAATTTGTGCTGGGAACATGAACTGGTGCAGGCACCATGGGAGTCAGTAGGGAGTTTCCTCAAAACAAACAAACAAAAAACTAAACATAGATCTGCTGTATGATCCAGCTTTACCAACCCCAGGTACAGAGAATCTGAGTCTGCACAGCACAGAGGTACTTGCACACCTGCAGTCAGACTTTTCTTTGGGCTGCAAATAACGACACAAATAATGACATGGAGACTTATTATTACTTATAAAAGCTCAGCCTTAGCTTAGGCTTGTCCCACTCGCCCCTATAACTTCAATTAACCCATATTTTTAAATCTATGTTCTTCCACAAGGCTCATTACCTCATCTCTGCCACTGTACTGCTCATCATGTTTCCTCTGTGTCTGGCTGGCAACTATAGCTTTCTTCTTCCCAGAGTTCCCTGTGTCCCCGGAAGTCCTGCCTAACCTCTTCCTGCCTAGCTATTGGCCATTCAGCTCTTTATTTGTGGGGACCCCACAAATGTGGCCTTATTCCATCTTGACTCAAGGTCAGAGAGTCTGAACTTGGTTTGCCCCACAAGGCTGCATAATAAGATGTTTTGGCCTAAGGTGCGGTTACCAGATGTCTTTTACTTCAAGGCCTAATTATAGGATGTTTGGCTACTAGAAGTTTTGAGAATTAAGGAACGTTTACACTCGTTTGTACCTTGAACCATGGTATCCTTGAGAGGGGAAGGTCTTTTGCCTCTCCCCTTGCTGGTGTATAAAAAGCCCATGAGGAATAAATTCAGGGCGATTATGGTATTGACTCAGCCCTCACAAACCTATTTTATGTCTCTGTCTTCTTCTTTTATGTCTACATCTCTATTTTTCATATCTATTATTTCTCAGTCCACACTCCCCTATACCAAGGACTGTCCAAAGGTCAGTCTGGACTTGGCATTTATTAAACCACTCAGAAGGTGCCTTGGCAAAGACACATCTTCACAGTGTAAACAATTATTCTGCAACACACACCCATGTCTGTTGTTTCAATATTCATAGTAGTTAAGACATGAAGCCAAGACTGATGAGTAGCTAAAGAAAATGTGACAAAGCTGGGCGTGGTGGCACACGCCTTTAATCCCAGCACTTGGGAGGCAGAGGCACAGAGATCTCTGTGAGTTCAAGGCCAGCCTGGCCTACAAAGTGGGTTCCAGGATAGCCAGAGCTGTTACACAGAGAAGCCCTTTCTTGAAAAAAAAAAAGAAAGAAAATGCGGCATAAACACGCACTAAGGTTTTATTGAGCTGTAGTGAAGAGTATCTACATTTGTAGGAAAGCATATGAACAAGATGATTATGTTATAAGAAATAAGACATGTTCTGGAAAACATACAACACATTTTCCACTCCTGTACAAGGCTTGATTTAAATACGTAATAAAAAGTATAAATGTGAGTGTACATATGTAGGTGTGTGTACATGTGTGGGTACACAGGTGTGTGCAGGACATGAAAGCAGAAAGGTGACCTGAGGGGAGAGAAAGAATCAGAGAGGCATAAAAACAGAGGAGAGGGGAAATAAATAGGAGTATAAGCCAAAATAGATTTTCTACCATACTATTTGTGGTTTATAGCATCTCTTTGGCATTCTTGCTTACAGTTTTGAAAATTACTCCTAAATAATATGACTCTGTGAAAATCAGTGAAATGTCTATTATTTATAAATATTCCAAGAAATGAGCATTCTTTTTTCATTTATCTTATTTTACTGTGTTTTATTTTATTTTGTGTGTGTATACATACTGACAAGTGTGCAAAAGCTCACATGCATGCCACACACCTCCAGTTCACACCCTGATGCAGTGGGGGAAGTGCCCTGTAGATTTTGTCCGTCTCAGTCAATCTTGCTTGTGATGTCGTTGGGCCCATCTAGATAGCCCAGGCTAACCTCAGTCTCCTCTCCTGCAATGCTCCTTTTGCCAGGTAATATGACATACTCATACATTCCAGGAACTAACTTGTGGACACCAGTGTGAAGCTGCTTTTCTGCCTTCCACACCAACGCCATGCTCATCGAAATGCTGCAGAGCTCAGCATAGCCTCTCTCCAGCTGTTACTCCTGGCTCTGAACTCACTACAGTTCTCGATTTATTTTTTTGCAAAACAAAAAATTCCACAGTAGGTGTTACCTTGAATGAGAAAATTAGCAGTTGGGGAAAAACAAAACAAAACAAAACCAAAACAAAAACAAAAACAAAAAACAGATGGGCTAGTTCCATCCAAGTCCCCTGAGTTCCCCAAAATGTCCCAGGGAGAAAACCAGAAATGACAGAGCAGAAGACCCAGAGTAAACATCCCTGTGCCGTCTGACTCACTTTTCTACTAGATATAACTGTGCCAGTGAGGAAATGAAATGAAATCATCTCTCCGCGTAAGGCATGGGAGAGGAAGGAGAGAACACTGGGTGTTTTGCCAGGGATGTCAAGCATGAGGACCCTGGAGAGATCCCCCACCATTATGTAGGTGAAATGAGACAAGTTCCAAAAGGACAGTGACACAGTGAAGTGTGGACATGCCCTGCTGGCTACCACAGTCCAGCAGGACTGAGAGGCAGGAAGGTCGAATTTGAGGAGATGCATCTGAGAGGGACCTTGGAGTGGGGGAGTGCAGGGTGGGTAGCATGGGTTGTCAGGCAGAGGGGCAGAGGGGCAGAGGGGCAGAGGGGCAGAGGGGCAGAGGGGCAGAGGGGCAGAGGGGCAGAGGGGCAGAGGGGCAGAGAGTTGTCGAGAAATTGGAGATGCCCACTTTCCAAAACCAATCACCCTTTCTAAATCCGTATAAAACTTGGTCTTAACCAAAGGCCGAGAAGTGATGCAGGCAGTCTTTCTTATCAGCTTCGGGTTTCACACTTCGGGTGAGGGGACAGTCATGTGCATCCTCCCATGCTTGGTGGCCTCACTCCCCTAATCGGTGGATGCTTGCAGCCCACTGTGTCGCCCCACTACCCAGGATATCTTCCAACATCCTGCAAATCATTGAACTAGATTCAGTTCTAATCTTTAGTCTCCAATGTGAAGCTGAAAACTAAACCAGGCATAGCTGTGGGCATGGGTGGGGGGGCTCCCTGTCTATGGAACCTTGTCCTTCAGATTTGATGATCAGAACTCTGAACATAACTGGCTGTCATCTATGGCCAGTCCAGAGTTCCTTTATTGTGGACACATGGACCCTTCTTTTTTATTATTCTTATTTTTTATATATTTATTTATTAAAATTTTTTTCATTTTACATACCAACCCCATTCCCCTCCCTCTCCTTTTCCCGCCTCCTCACCTCCCTCCCACTCTACCCCCATCCACTCCTCAGAGTGGGTAAGGTCTCCCATGGTAGTCAACAAAGTCTGGCTTACCAAGTTGAAGGAGAGCCTAGCCCCTCTCCATTGTATCAAGGCCGAGCAAGGTATCCCACCACAGGGAATGGGCTCCAAAAAGCCAGTTCATGCACCTGGGATAAGTCCTGGCCCTGCTGCCAGGGACCCCACAAATAAATCAAGCCACACAACTGTCACCCACATTCAGCTGGCCTAGTTCAGTCCCATGCAGGTTCCCGAGCTGTCAGTCCAGAGTCAGTGAGCTCCAACTAGCACTGGTCAGCTGTCTCTGTGGGTTTCCCCATCATGATCTTGACCCCTTCTTCTTCTTCTTTCTTCTTCTTCTTCTTCTTTCTTCTTCTGAATGTCGAATGCTGTTTATTGAAGAAGGGAGGAGGTCTTTTTTTTGGAGCTGAGGATCGAACCCAGAGCCTTGTGCTTGCTAGGCAAGCGCTCTACCACTGAGCTAAATCCCCAACCCTGCTTCTGATGTTTTAAAGTCTTGCATCTAAGCTGTTAACGCCCAATATGCTGGATCCACAGACAGGGAGCTTCCCTTAAGCATTCAGGAGGGTAGAATCTTGCAGGGAATTGGCATAGGGCGGATATCAAGGTCAAGGTCAGCAAACAATGCAACAGCTACCCAAAACTGGGGCCAGGACCCTACAGATTCCTCCACTTTTACTAAAAAATGAGCTTCTGACTTAGGTTGCATGGGACGTTAGCAGGTCACCTTAACTGTCATGGAGACATCTGTCCAGGCCACTCAGGTGCTCTGTCTTAGGTTGATGAGCGCCCCCCAGGCATTACCCACACATGGACCCTTCTTAAAAGATAAAACCAAACCACCAAACCAAGATCCCACACCTAACTCAAGGGCAGTCTACAAACGGCTGGCTGCCCTCCCTGAGGAGAATACAGTACCTGCCTTTACACACATCTGTGCATACTTCCAGAACACTGATAGAACTTGTTTTCCCTCTGAAGTTCAAATGATAGGACATACCAGGTCCAAAGTCCTCCAAGTTTACTATTCAGGGGAAAATGCTGTGCAGTGTCATTGGGTCTCTTACAAGAGTGTTGCTGAACTTCCAAAGGGTTAATATTGGCAATAATGGATGTTGACTTGAACAAGAATGCCCTCCATAGGTTCATATATTCGGATTCTTAGTCACCAGGGACTTGAACTGTTTGAAAGGGTTAGAAGGATTAGGAGATATGGCCTTGATGGAGTAAGTGTATCCCTGGGGTTGGGCTTTGAGGTTTCAAAAGCCTATGCAGGGACCAGGCTCATGTTCATGTTCCCTCTCTCTGTTTGTCTCTCTGTTGTCTCTGGCTCTGTCTCCCTCCCTGTGAATCAGAATATAGTTCTCAGCTATTGCTCCAGACCTGCCTGCATACTTCTATACTCCCTACCATGACGATCATGGACTCACCCTCTGAAACTGTAAGCCAGCCCCTAGTTAAATGCTTCCCTTTATAAGAGTTGCCTTGGTCATGGTGTCTCTTCACAGCAAAAGAACACTGACTAAGATAAATGGCTTTTTGTGTCACGTGCTTATCCTAGGTGCTTGCTAGAAAGGAAAGTGCCCAGAAAGTGAACATTTGTTTCCAGCTGCATACGCAGGAAGTAAAGAAATCCTATGGATAGAGAATGTGTACAAAGCAAAATCAGCCTAGGGTTCCATGGCTAGGATTTGGTGGCTGCCATAATCTTGGAGCCAGCCGACATCTGGCTCTTTTTAGACACCGAAGCAAATTGACTGTTGCTATCTCAATACGAGTGATCATCACTTTATCAGGGGCTGTCTGCCCTTGTGTTGTTGAGACCTGGAACTCCACTATTAAGTTCGAGGATGGCCTCCCATGTGCTGTGTAGCCAAAGCTGGCGCTGAGCTCCTGGTCCTCCGGCCTCAACCTCCCAAGTAGAAATATTAAGGTGTGTCCCCCCCACATCTAGCTTAAGTAATTTTTAAGTGTCTGTAGGTGGGGGCGGGCATTAGCAGGGAGGATATTTTTTGTATTTTGAAGGCCTGGTTTTGAAGATGTCTTCCAACATGGGTCAGGTGTCTCATTCTGTTCTGTGTTGCTGTAACGACAGACCTGATGCTGGTTTCTTCCAACGACTCTTGTTCTTCACTCATCTGCTGTCATCTCCTCGCTCTCTGGCATTCCTGTTATCTAGGAGAGGGCTAGCAGTCGCTCCCTCTCCGCTGCTCCCCTGGATGCTCTCACTTCCTGTCCGATCCTCTTCTAATAAGCTACTCCGCTACAGGTGCCCGTTCAGCTGCAGCTCTCCCTGTGTTTGTGACACAATAGGCTGTGAGGGGCTTAACTCCAGGAGTTCCAGCACGTGAAAGTTGTCGTAGCCAAGCCCCACACAGAGACCTCTGCTATGAAGAAGGTCTGAAGGATGCTCATAATGACTGTCTCGTGCAGACAGAGCCACCAGAGATGTGGAGGCAAGTGGAGAAGCGGGCACTTTAGTGCTATCTCTTGGGAGCTACAAACACAAACAGAACAATGGAAATGACAGAGAGCTGCAGGAGATTTGTACCCCTGGCTGTCACGGTACAGAGCCATGTGGCGGGATTGAGGAGGTGATTATTGGGCTTCTTCTGACAAGATCTATCTTGGCTCCTCGGCCCCCCCCCCCGCCCAAATTTTCTGTAACACACCCCCCCCCTTTAGTGGCTTTGTTTACAACCTTTTTAAAGCCTGTGGTTCTGTGGGCTCCACAAGGCTGCTCCCTGACCTCGCTCCTATTAGGAACACAGCCTGCTGCTGCCACTCACCGCCACAGCCATCCCTTTCCCCACTGGTGTAAGCGAGAATGCCTCAGGAAAACCAGAGAAGAACTAAAACTCTCCGGGTTTCAGCCTGCCAGGAACTATCTGGGAGAATGATTCAAGCACCCGTCAGATGTAAGAATGTCAAAACCAGGAGAGGAAAAAAAAAAAAATATCTAGTCCCTATTTTTAAGGGACAGCCATACAGACAAGTTGGAGAAGAGTTTGGTGACTTTTGGAAAACTGGGTTTGTGGCATGGAGACCCAGGGTCCCAGGGAGGAGAGGGCTCGGCGAATGAGGTCTACAGACCTCTAGCTATGCAGGGAAAGGGTTTCCTTTATCTGCAAATGACTCACGTTTGGGAGGCATCAAGCCACAGCTGCACTGAGGGCCCTCAGAAGCTCACGTGTGTGGTTTTCAGGTCTGCCAAAGGGTGCTTTCCCATCACGTCTCTCAGATCATGGTCTACCGGCGGGCGGGCGGCTACTCACTCCTACCCCTCTCACCTGTTTAAGAACACAGAAAATTCTGGAAACGGATCCCCTCCCCTCCTGGCACTATCATCTACCCCAGTCTTTTTTGGCTCCTCCCATGCTCCTCAAACATTTTCTTTTTCACTGTTCCCTGTAACTCCTGGATAGCTCATGCCCCCTTCTATAACTAAACCCTGTTAGAAAACAGTTTTCTAACCTGCCATCTCCGAATCCTTTCCTCACACTCCCAGTTAAACCCTGTGCAAGCCCTGATGCTTCAACCGTTCTTGTCCAGGTAACCACGGGCCATCCCACAGTTAGAGGCAGTGGCGGTTGTCAAGTCTCAGTTTATTTGGTCCCTCAGCAACTTGAGCACAACTGCCCCACCCAACGTTACTGGAGATTGAACCCAGAGCTTTGGGTCAGGTGGGCTAATGCTCCACCACCGAGCTATGAGCTCATCCTTAGCCTGTTTGTGGGCTCTTTGAAAACACTGCTGTCCCTCATGGCTTCTAGAACAGCACTCTGGTTTTCTTGCTCACTCACTGCCCAGCTCCTGTCTTAGTCACCAGGTGGTTTCATCTTAGTCACTGGGCTGAAGTCACTAAGGGCTTCGTTCTTGAAAGTCTTTGTTTACTCTCTTGGAGAACTCACTCAGTTCGGTGGCTAATTAAACAAAGGGCATGGTGCTGAGCACGGTGGTACACAGCTTTAATGCCAGCACTCAGGAGGCAGAAGTAAAGTAGATAGATCGCTGTAAGTTCCAGGCCAGCCTGGTCTACACTGCAAGTTCCAGACCACTCAGGGTTACACAGTGAGATCTTGTCTCAAAAAAAAAAATTTTTTTAATCATAAGCTAAGAACTTTGAGACCTATGTCCCCTCAAGAACTCTTCCCTGAATATTACTCCTCTCTGCTTACTCCGTGGAGGTGTAACTTAGTACAGGAATTCTGGTTTTCCTCTGACGGCCTCTCCCTGTGCCGTTCTGGTGCTGCTCATGTTCTCTCAATAGCTTGGATTCAAGCCTGGGTCCCTTCCTGCCCAGCCCCAGGCACAGTGCTGTTGGCACTGTTCTCAGAATCTGTCTCCAGCTGTGCTATTGCACACATGCATCCCAGCACTGGGAGGCAGAGGCAGGAGGACTGTGAGTTTGAGGCTACCCTGGTCTGAGAGTATAGACTTTCAGGCTAGCCAAAGCTATAAAGGGAGACCCTGTCTCAAGACGCAGGGGCAAGAAGTCCCTAACCTGAACATTTGACTTTTCTTGCAGTGATGCCATTGGGTCCATTTAGATCACTTGTCTTCCCTGGATGGCTGAGACAACCCCTTCCCAGGCTCTTCTACCGACTTACCAGCAACATCAGACCACATTCCCATCACTGTCCCCCTTCCTTGTTTTTTTTTTTTTTTTTTTTTTTTTTTTTTAATGAGGAGCTGAGGATCAAACCCAGGGCCTTGTGCTTGCTAGGCAAGCACTCTACCACTTAGCTAAATCCCCAACCCCCCCTTCCTTGCTTTTTAAAGGTACATTCATTACCACTTGTATTAATCCCCTTTTTCTTCCTGGGACCAAATATCCTGCAAGAATCAACTTAAGGAAAGGTTTACTTTTAGGTCACAGTTTGAGGGTACAGCCCCATATTGGGGAGAAGACAGGTAGCCGGAGCAGGAGGTGGCTGGTCACAGAGCATCTGCAACCAGAAAACAGAGAGAGGGGCATGCTGGGTCCCCACTCAGTGAATTTACAATCCCCTAGGAGACACACCTCTGGGTGTTATCTGTGAGGGTCTTTCCACAGAAGTTTAACTGAGGCAGGATGATGTCTCCTAGGTGATGCTGAATTCTATCCAGTTAACCATCACACCACATAAGACATTTATAAAAAGAATATATTTATGGATGAGTGAGATGGCTAAGTGGGTAAAGGCACTCACCATGCAAGCCTAATGACCTGAGTTCGATCCCTGGATCCCGTGTTTAAGTGGAAAGAGAGAACCAACTCCACAACGCTGTCCTCTGATCTCACACACACACCGTTCACATACATAACACACCAATAAGCAAAGCATTAAAAATATTTGTAAGTACTGTTTTTTCCTATAATTACATAGAAATACATCTTATTTTAATGTAAATACATTAGTCTGCTAGGACTATGATCTGCCATTAAAATTTGTTAAAGATGACATGTAATTATTCATTAAGGGGATGGGGTGTGCGTGCCATGCCACATGTGCAGATCAGAGAAAAGTTTTCTTCTTCCACCAGGAATTGAACTCAGGCTGTTGACAGCTTTGACAGCAAGCTCCTTTCACTGCTGAGCCATCTCACCGGCCCCAAAACAAAGTCCCCCCCTTTTTTTTTGTAGTACAGTACTTCATTTTAATTAATTGATTGATTGATTTTTTTTTTTTTTTTGAGACAGGGTTTCTCTGTGCAGCCCTGGCCATCATGGAACTCGCTCTGTAGACCAAACTAATCTCAAACTTAGAGATCCACCTGCCTCTGCCACCTGAGTGCTGAGATTAAAGAAGTGTGCCACCTCACACAGCTTTTAGCACTTTAAACTAAACACTTGTATTACTGCCTTTCAAGACCATAAGAGATAATGTTCAAGAAACATAAATTTTCCAAAACAAAGTTTTTGATAAGAGGATATACTCATCCCTTTTGTTGACATAGAGGTCATTTATAAATAATTCAAGGACTCAAGTTGATGCATTTGACCATCTCTCCATATGTAACCAACACCATAGTGGAGACACAGAAAGAGGCTGGCAGAAGGCTCCATGGTAGTATGTTTGCATTCACAAGGACCTGGCTTCCAGCACCTCCAGCACCTCCAACCCCACTAAAGACAAAGACATGGAACATTTCTACCATTCCCAGATGTTCCCTTTCACCTAGTTCTTTGCAGTAAACTCTTTCCTCATCCCTGGCTCCAGGCAACACCGATGTGCTGTAAACAACCTGGGTCAGACAAAGAAAAAATAACATGTTCTCTTCTCATGGGAAAGATCTAGTTGAGAAGAAAAGCAGGTAATGCAGATAATACTGGATTACACTGTATTTTCCTTTTTTTAGAAGTTTATGTAAATGAACCACTGCAGCATGGCATGCCTTCTTTGTGTCTGTTGTCTTCCATTCAGCAACATGCATCTGAGATCTCTTCATGCTGTTAGTGCTTCAGCGGCCCATTATGGATAATGGGGCAGCTTGAATGAGAAGAATGTCCCTCATAGGCTTATTTATTTGAATGCTTAGGTACCAAGGGGTGGAACTGTGTGAAATGATTAGAAGGATTAGAAGTTGTGGCCTCCTTGGAGTAGATGTAGCCTTGTTGGCAGGAGTGTGTCACTAGAGATTGGCTTTGAGGTTTAAAAGCTCATACCAGGCCCCGCCTCTTTCTCTCTACCTATTACCTATGGATCAGGGTATAACTCTCAGCCACTGCTCCAGTGCCATGCCTGCCTGTATGGCACCATGCTCCCCACCATGACAGTAATGGACTAACACTCTGAAACTTTAAGCAATCACCCAATTAAATGCTCTCTTTGTAAGAGTTGCTTCGGTCATGCTGTCTCTTTACAGCAATAGAACACCAAGACAGTTGCTCTTCCCGTTCTGAGGATGCACTGCAACTAATTTATTAAATTCACCAGGTGATGGCCATTTGGGTTGATTTCAAGTTGGGATTTTTTTTATATATGAATAAATGTGAACTAATGAGCTACTACAAACAGAACATTTGTGTACAAAGCTTTGCATGGGGACTGTTCCCGTTTCTCCAGTATTGCTAAGTCATGTGGTAACTATATATTTTACTTCCTAGGAAACTGATTAAACTCTAAAAACTAAACACTCCAACCCAGCCACCCAGTCAATAAGTACACAAACTAACTGAACAGACAGCTCACAAAGGAAGAAATACACATGGCCAGTAAGTACTTGAAAAAGAATTCAATATCTGTAGCTGTCAAGGACATGCAAACCACATTGAGATTCCATGTCACTCCAGTCAGAATGGAAGCCAAGAAGAAACAAGTGACTTCAAATGTTCAAAAGGATCCGCAGAGAGAGGAAGCCTTATAAACACCACACTGAGAATGTGAATTATGCAGCCACAATGGAAATCAGTACTGAGATTCCTCAGGGAACTAAACATATAACTGCCATATATATGGTCTGTCTATACCTGGACTATAGCACATAGCAGCACTGTCCACAGTGCTGGTATGATACGGAACCAGGCTCAGTACCCATCAGTAAATGAGTGGATAACGGAAATGTGATGTGAGAACACAACAGGGCTTGATTCAGCCATAAAGAAGAGTAAGGACCAATGAGATTCCTGCTAAACCCAACAACCTGAATTTGTCACATGGTGTGAGAGAATCTACTCCCACAAGTTGTCCTCTGACCTCTGTGCCATGGCACAAAATAAATAATAAGATTATGTCATTTTCTGGAAAATAGGTAGAACCAGAGATCATGTTAAGCAAAACAAGCCAGACACAGGGAAGCAAATACTGCGGGTTTTATCTCATATGCAGAATCTAGATTTAACACAGGCACACATACATATGTGATATGTGTAAGTGACAAAAATAGAAGAGATAATATGAGGCCAGAAGGGACCTGAAGGGGAATAAAGAGAGATTGATGAGGAAGAAGCAAGAAAGAGGAATATTGAATATTGCATGTTTTCTCCCATAGGAGGGCAGGGTGAATCGGAGGAAGGCACAATGATAAATGTACATAAGATGTCATTATGACACCTATTGTTTTGTATGCTAACTAAAAATTAATTCCAAACAAAGAGAGAGCTGGGTATGGTGGTGTACATCTTTAAGCCCAGCATTCCAGAGGCCAAAGCAGGTGGATCTCTGTGAGTGCAAGGCCAGCCTGGTCTACACAGTGAGTTCCAGGACAGCCAAGGCTATGTAGAGAGAGATAAAAATAAATAAATAAATAAATAAATAAAAATAAGAGAGAAAGAGAGGGTGGGGGAGGGAGAGAGAAAGGAGCTATCTGTTTTCCACAGTGGCTATGCCATTTTGCATCTTCGCCAGCGGTGCGTGACAGCCCAGTGGCTCTGCACCTCTGGGTCACTGGTGTTTGCAATGTTTTACATTTTGATCATTTTAGTGGTTGTGTTCTCTCTCACTGTGGTCTCATTTTCACTTTCCTATGACCAATGCTGGCAACTGCTTTTTCAGGGTCTTCTCAGCCACCCAGCCATCTTTGCTGGTGAGATACCATCTCAAATCACTTGCTGTTTTGTTGGGATGCTATTCTCTTTTTTAAAGATTTATTTTAAATTATGTGTCATGTGGGGCACACGTGTGTGGTGTGTGTGTGTGTGTGTATGTGGTGTGGTGTGTGTGTATGTGGAACAGTGTGTGTGTGTGTGTGTGTGTGTGTGGTGTGTATGGTGTGTGTGTGGTGTGTGTATGTGTGGTGTGTGTGTGTGTGTGTGTGTGTGTGATATGGTGTGTGTGGGGTGTGTGTGTGTGTATGGTATGGTGTGTGTATGTGGTGTAGTGTGGTGTGGGGGGGTATGGTGTGTGGTGTGTGTGTGTGTGTGTATGTGGTGTGGTGTGTGTGTGTATGGTATGGTGTGTGTGTGGTGTGTGTATGTGTGTGTGTGTATGGTATGTTGTGTGTATGTGGTGTAGTGTGGTGTGTGTGTGTGTGTATGTGGTGTGGTGTGTGTGTGTATGGTATGGTGTGTGGTGTGTGTGTATGTGGTGTGGTGTGTGTGTATGTGGAACAGTGTGTGTGTGTGTGGTGTGTATGGTGTGTGTGTGGTGTGTGTATGTGTGGTGTGTGTGTGGTGTGTGTATGTGTGGTGTGTGTGGGGTGTGTGTGTATGTGTATGTGGTGTGGTGTGTGTGTGTGTATGGTATGGTGTATGTATGTGGTGTAGTGTGGTGGGGGGGTATGGTGTGTGGTGTGTGTGTGTGTGTGTATGTGGTGTGGTGTGTGTGTGTATGGTATGGTGTGTGTGTGTATGGTGTGTGTATGTGTGTGTGTGTATGGTATGTTGTGTGTATGTGGTGTAGTGTGGTGTGGGGGGGTATGGTGTGTGGTGTGTGTGTGTATGTATGTGTTGTGGTGTGTGTGTGTATGGTATGGTGTGTGTATTTGGTGTAGTGTGGTGTGTGTGGGGGGTATGGTGTGTGGTGTGTGTGTATGTGGTGTGGTATGTGTGTATGTGGAACAGTGTGTGTGTGTGTGTGTGTGTGTGGTGTGTATGGTATGTGTGTGGTGTGTGTATGTGTGGTGTGTGTGTGTGTGTGTGTGTGTGTGTGTGTGATATGGTGTGTGTGGGGTGTGTGGGGTGTGTGTGTATGTGTATGTGGTGTGGTATGTGTGTGTGGTGTAGTGTGGTGTGTGGGAGGGGTATGGTGTGTGGTGTGTGTGTGTGTATGTGGTGTGTGTGTGTATGGTATGGTATATGTGTGTGGTGTGTGTATGTGTGTGTGGTGTGTGTATGTGGTGTGGTGTGTGTGTGGTATGGTGTGTGTGTGGTATGTGTGTGGTGTGTGTGTGTGTGTGTGTGTGTATGGTATGGTGTATGTGTGTGGTGTGTGTATGTGGTGTGGTGTGTGTGTGGTATGGTGTGTGTGTGTGGTATGTGTGTGGTGTGTGTATGTGTGTGTGTATGGTATGGTGTGTGTATTTGGTGTAGTGTGGTGTGTGAGGGGGGTATGGTGTGTGGTGTGTATGTGTGTGTGTGTATGTGGTGTGGTGTGTGTATGGTATGGTATGTGTGTGTGGTGTGTGTATGTGGTGTGGTGTGTGTGTGGTATGGTGTGTGTGTGTGGTGTGTGTATGTGTATGTGGTGTGGTGTGTGTATATGGTACGGGGTGTGTGTGTGTCTGTGGTGTGGGGTATGTGTGTATGGGGTGTGTTGTGTGTGTGTGTGTAGGGAGGGGCAGTACATTCATGTGAGTACAGGGACCCACATAGCTGTTGGATCCACTTGGAGCTGTAGTCACAGGCGGTTGTGAACTGACTACATACATGGGTGCTGGAAATGACCTCTGGTCCTCTGAAAGAGCAGTGTGTGCTCTAATCGATGAGCCATCTCTCTGCCACCCCAAGAAAATTCTCTGCATATTGTCAACACAAGTCCCTCAACACATGTTTGCACTGCAAATATTTCCTTCAGTTCTTTAATTGCTTTCCATCTTCTTTATCTTTCTTTCTTCTTTTTAATGTGATTTTTTATTGATTCTTTGGGAATTTCACACCATGCACCCCAATCCCACCCATTTCCCAGTCCCTCCATATCCTCCCTTCACCCTTGTAGTGCCCCTCAAAGGGAAACTTAAAAAGAAATAGTAACACTAAAATAAATATAAAAACACAATTAAGAATATTAATTAAAAAACAAACAATATCAAACAAACAAAATAAACCACTTCACGCCTCTGTCTTTGCTGCCTCTCCATCACCTCTTCATTTGTCTTAGTGGCCTCAGGAGCTGCTATGTATTGTGGAGTAGACCCTTTTGTCCAGACAGATTTGCTTGCCAATGGTCATTGTATGGTGTGTTGTTGGTCAGGTTCAGGGCCTCTGGCTTCTGGTACACCATCAATACTGGGCCCACACTGAAACTCTTCTCAGAGACCCAACAGCTACCAAGGGCCAGGCCCTTCACTTACCTCAGCAGGTCATAGGTGGGTTATATGTTGGGCTGGGCCAGCTCAAAGCCCTGAATGTATGCCTGGTTGGTAGCTGAGTTGGTCAGTTTAGCCTGCTGGTTCCATCCCCCACTCAGGTGAGGGTGGACCATTTTTCCCAAGTGTATGCGGGGGCAGTTCTTCTATAAGGGATGGGACATGAACTCCAGTACCAGTGTCATTGGTCCATTATCCCAGGGCTGGTGATTGTAGCTTAAGTTTTCTCTGGTCCTGCCTGGTTTCTGTGGCCCTGCGGCTGCTTGTACCCAAGTAAACACACAGAGGCTTATATTAAAACTGCTTGGCCATTAGCTCAGGCTAACTATTGACTAGATCTTCCACTTATATTAACCCATAATTCTTATCTATGTTAGCTATATGGTTTGGTACCTTTTCCCAGTTCTGCTTTCACATCTTGCTTCCTCTGTGTCTGGCTAGTGACTCCTGACTCAGCCTTCCTCTTCCCAGAATTCTCCTCTCTGCTTATCCCGTCTATACTATACTTCCTGCTTGGCTACTGGCCAATCAGCATTTTATTTATCAACCAAATCAGAGCAACACATTCACAGCATCAGACATTCTGTTGGGTGGGGTCAGCTCTCCAGTGAGTGGGGGACAGCTCTTCCCAGGCCAGTGAGGGGCAGGGCCAGCACAGCACAGCCCTCATACCCCAACACATGGTTCAACACATGGTTTGTATGGGTTCCCGTGGTAACACAGACAATGGACAGCATTACAGACCCCAGCTCCAGCAAGACTATGGACCCAGACATGGCCATCAGCAGCAGCCTGGCCCAGATGTCACCACAGTCCAGGTGACTGCACAGGCTTTCCAGATTGGCATGGTCCTGGGACTCCAACATGGCCCTAGGTGGTGGCCCAGGCCCCAGGAAGTCACACAGCCCTCTATGGTAATAGGAGCCACAGACCTTGACACAGACCCTGGCTGTGACAAGGCCACAGATCTATACATTGCCCTGGGCCACAGTTCAGGCCTGGGCATCACCACAGTAGGGGGTGGAGGGTGGGGAGCAGGCCACCTCAATCTGCACAGTTCTGATAGCAACTTGACTCTTGGGTGTCAATATGGCTGCAGGTGGTGGCCCAGACCCCAGGCATCCTCAGTGGCAACTGGAGCCATGGACATTGATGAAGACCCTGTGTTAGAACCACGGACTCAGAGATGGCCATCAGCTGCAGCTCAACCCTGGATGTCTCCATGGCCCTGAGTGGCAGGCAGCTCAGACCACTCAAATCAGGATGTCCCCTGTGGTGGCATGGCCCTCAGGTACTGACACGGCCACATGTGTCATCCCAGACACCAATTATCCTCATAGCCTTTGATGGTAACAGGAGCCACAAACTTCAACACAGGGAGGCTGTGGCAGGACCACGGACCCAGCTCAGGTCCAGATGTCACCAAGGCCTAGGGTGGCAAGGAGGCCTCCCACATCTGCCCATGCCTCACTGTCTTAGTCTCTTCAGATCTGTCTCTTTCCACAGGACATGACATCCTGCCTTTCTTTCTCTCCTATACCCCACCATACGGCACCTGACTGCCCAGCACCTCAAGGCCCCAGGCAGGCCCATGGTTTCTCCTACCTGCTGAGGAATTTTCTTAATAGTGTCCTAAAGAGCACACATTTAAAATGACTTGAGAAAATTCAAATTAATATTTTTTCACTTATCATTTTAATGCCTAAAAAAATGGCTCTCACAAATTTATATTCTTATAAAGCAATGCATATTTTGCTTATTTAATTTTGTCTCCATCCACTAAAAAACAAACAAATAAAATAAAAACACATAAAGTGGTACAAAGTGCTAGAGAACATTGAAATAAAACCAACTGATTGACCCAGGCATGCTGGCACTTACCTGTAATCCCAGCACTGGGAGGTAAAGTCTGTCTGACTCTCTCTCTCCCTCACTCATTGTGTTTATATCAGACAACAATCTCACTGTGTAGCCCAGGCTAGCCTCAAATTCCTCATTACTGGGATTATAGGTGCGAGCTGCCACACCCAGCTCTGCTTTGTAAGAGACCACATGAGCACAGTGGGGAAGAACACAGATACACTAAACAGGCCCCGAGTGACCGAGTTACTGCATCTCTCTCTGCCTGTTCGCTCACACTTACTCTGGTGGTTTGAAAGAAAAAAAAACCTGTCTCCCAAGGGAGTGGCACTATTAGGAGGTATGGCTTTGTTGGAGGAAGTGTGTCACTGTGAGTATGGGCTTTAAAATCTCCTTTGCTCAAACTACACCCAGTGAGACAGACCACTTCCTATTGCCTACGGATCAAGATGTAGGACTCTCAGCTCTTTCTCCAGCACCATGTCTGCCTGCATGCCACCATGTCCTGTCATGATGATAATGGACTAAACCTCTCAACTGTAAGCCGCCCAATTAAATGTTTTCCTTTATAAGAGTTGCTGTGGTCATGGTGTCTCTTCAAAGCAATGGAAACCCTAAGATACTGTACTGCTGGTTTTGTGTGTCGACTTGACATAAGCTAGGGTCATCTGAGAGGAAGAAGCCTCAGTTGAGGAAATGCATCCATGAGATCCAGCTGTAAGGCATTTTCTCAATTTGTGATCAATAGGTGAAGGCCCAGCCCATGGTGGGTGGTGCCATCCCTAGTCTGATGGTCCTGGGTTCTGTATGAAATCAGGCTGGGGGGCCAGAGAGATGGCTCAGCAGGTAAGACCACTTAGGGCTCTTCCGGTGGGCCCAAGTTCAATTCCCAGTATGTACATGGTAGCTCACAATTATCTGTAATCCATATCCAAGTGATCTGACACCCTTGTACAAACATACATGCAGGTGAAACACCAATGCACATAAAATAAAAAAAATAATAATTTAAAAAGGAAAGCAGGATGAGTAACCCTCTGCATCAGCTCCTGCCTCTGGGATCCTGCCCTGTTTGAGTTTCTGTCCTGATTTCCTTCATTGATGTACAACAACGTGGAAGGGTAAGCAAAATAAACCCTTTCCTCCCCAACTTGCTTTTTGGTCATGGTGTTTCATTGCAGCAATGGAATCCCTAACTAAGACACTCACCAATGAAAAGCAGCGAATTCATGTCCCTGATCTAGACCTGGACACACAGAAGATCTTGCCAAATCTCAGACATCATTATCATTAAAGTAAACATGAAGCCACCAATCTAGCTAACAGCACGTGGTGAACAGTATTTATAAAGCATCACTGTGGGTATTCTTCACTGCTGCAGGAACCTTTCCCAGACAGTAACAAGCCACACATTTCTCTGCTGGCAGCATGTTTTCCTAACAAAAAATTGTTTATAATTTGCTAGAGTCATGTATCAACAGATTCCTCCCAAACTTCTAAGAATAGAATAATTTCAAATTAGTATTATTTTAACCACAAAAGACCACCTTAAAAAAAAGTCTCTCGGGCTGGAGAGATGGCTCAGAGGGCTAGAGAGATGACTCAGAGGTTAAGAGCACTGACTGCTCTTCCAGAGGTCCTGAGTTCAATTCCCAGCAACCACATGGTGGCTCACAACCACCTGTAATGAGATATGGTGCCCTCTTCGGTATACATAATAAATTTAAAAAAAAAAAAAAAGTCTCTCTTGGTTGTTGCTGATTCCATTCCAAAGAGTCGGGTCTAGAGGCGTCTTTGTGAGTTTGTGCTATAGCTGGTCTGTGCTCATCTCCTGCCAGGCCATGTCAACTGCTCACCAGTTCCACCACAGGTCTGAGGACAAACGGACTTGCCTGCCCTTCTTCTTTTTCACTCAAGGTACTTTTATCATTTACAGTTGGGGTGCTTTCAGCCCAGCTGGAGACATAACTGAATCTCCCACATTATTTGTGTGTCATTTTTGATTTAGTTAGCTTTGCAGGCTTAGGATTCTGGGCCAAATATGTAATAAGTAATCTGGGCTCAAACATTGTGATAATTGGTAAACCATACCCTCAGAAGTCTTTTGATATCTTCTGAGGTGACTTCCCCAAAGGATGTAAACACAGAAAGACTGAAGCCGAGGCCAGGAGGTTGTAATGATAAAGGGACTTTTGCTGTCTGATCTTGACGCTGCATTGCTTGATGAGACATCTCAAGAGTACCCGATGACTCATTTCACACTCTCACTGGGCTGTCTGCTTCAACCCAAACCACACAAGATACATACTGTTCGGCTTCCACTGTTGGTCATACAGCTCAGTAAGGCTTAACTGGATGCTTGCATGTCCGCCTGCTCCTGAATTATATTCCCTTTCTCTATGCTTGCCTAGGGCATGATCCTTTTTTTCCAGAGATAGGACAGCTGGTTCAAGGTGTAAAAAAATAATTCCACTTTCAGATCACACAATTGACCCAGATATCTCTGGGTGTGAATCAGTAATTCTTTCTGTTACTCTAACCCAAATAGATCCCATAGTTTCTAAGCATGGGCACAGTACGTATGGTGTTTGTGCTAAAGCATGCTGCCCTTGGTGAGTTAAAGCCTACTTCTGCTGGCCTGTTCTACAGTATAGAAGGCTCGATGCCCTGGGAAGGGCAGTCACTTCTCAGTGCAGAGCTGAGATCCAAGCCAGGACCTCACAAGTGCCATGCAAGCTCATTACCACTGAGCTGCACTCACAGGCTAGTTACATGTTTTAATTTGATTTGTCTGTTTCCTGTTTTCTGCTGCAGAAGAGGTGGAGAGAAGCAGAATGAAACAGAAAGTAAGCACTGGCGATGTGAAAGGGACACAGGAGGTCAGTACTAAAGGCCAGGAATGGGTGGCAGCATGCCATGCCCCGATCTTCATGCCTCTCCTCTTTTGAGCACAGTGCACAGGCCTATGTGTTTATCACCACACGGTGAGCTGAACTGTGTTTCAGCATCATCTAAAGAGTTCTGAAGCTACCTAGTATAGCCCCACACCCTGTCTTTAGCCAGGATGGTTTAATTGGTGCAATGCAGATGGATAAGCATCTTTATTAACACTCCTCCACAGGGGTCAAGACCAAGGCAGGGCTTCAGGAGTCCTTAATAATGGGGATCCCCACTTAGCATCTTCTTCTTGGGAGCCTGGGGAAGTCCTAAGGGTTGTTCAGCAATAGAAGAAATCCCCACTTCCGTTTTGTGGAAAAGGAGGAGGAGATGGGGGAACCCCATCTGGGAGCTCTGGGAAGCCCCTGACCCAGAAGATTCTCCTAACCTCTCCACAGCTGCTGCCACAGGGTTGGGGGGCTCCCAATGGGTTTAGGGGTTCCCAATGGGTGGGGCATACCACTTCTGTTGGTTCCTAACATACTTTCAGGACGTTTGGAGATTTTACAATTGACCTTTTTTCCAAGTGAGATTTCAGAGAAGCTGGTAGGCTACCTCAAGATTTTCCTATTGGCATGGATTGAAACCCATCTGACTGGGAGCAAGAGGCCTTTCTGGGGTTTATAGTGCATTTCTTAAGCACAGTCATAGTATGGTTTACAGTTGCTGTGGGTGCAGACAAAATATAATCCAGTTTAACACTGGATTTGGGATTCTAAACTTCTGGGTTAGGACTTTAAAAAAAAAAAAAAAAAAAAAAAAAAAAAAGATGTAATCTTTGTGAAGGTCTCTGGGCAGCTAGAACCATTCCAGCAGAGTGGAAGGCCACACGTAGTGTGCTTACCTGAAAAGCAGGGTGGCAAGCACCTATTCTGTAAGCCAGGCAATTAAATGTTTTCCTTTATAAGAGTTGCCATGGCCGGGCGGTGGCGGCGCACGCCTTTAATCCTAGCACTCGGGAGCCAGAGCCAGGTGGATCTTTGTGAGTTCGAGGCCAGCCTGGTCTACAGAGCAGGAAAAGTGCAAAGCTACACAGAGAAACCCTGTCTCAAAAAAACAAAACAAAAGCCGAGCGGTGGTGGCACACACCTTTAATCCCAGCACTGGGGAGGCAGAGCCAGGCGGATCTACAGAGCGAGATCCAGGACAGGCACCAAAACTACAGAGAGGCCCTGTCTCGAAAAACCAAACCAAACCAAAACCAAACAACCCCTCCCCCACCCAAAAGGGTTGCCATGGTGGTGGCGTCTCTTCACAGCAATAGAACACTGACTAAGTCAGGTTGGTTCTCACAGATTTGGTAATAGACAGAAGGCACGAGTTGAGGGGCTAGAGAGCTAGGTGAAGCATGGCTCTTGTTTCATCTCATCATTTTAATTAATGATGATTCAAGTAATTAATTAATTTTTGTTTTTTGAGAGAGAGTCTCTCTGTATAGTTCTGGCTGTCCTGGAGTTTGCCTTGTAGACCAGATTGGCCCTTGAACTCACAGAGATCTGCCTGCCTCTTCCTCCCCAGTGCTAGGACTAAAGGCATACAACACCTCTGCTGGCAATCTATGTATTGGAGATGGGGGTCTCACTGTGTATCCCTTTCTGGAACTCATTATGTAGTCCAGGCTTGCCTCTGCCTCCCATGTGCTGGGATTAAAGCCATGGGCTACCTCGCTGGCCTCATCACTTTCAAGATGAAGGTGTGTAGATCTGCAGACATAATGAGACTGTCACTCTCCAGAATTCAGAGAGTTAGTTAACATCTTTCAGCAGTGGGAAAATAGTTATAAATGAGGGTAAAATAGTTGAGGATTTGCTTTCAAGGAGTTAGAAGTTTAAATGGATTCTCTAAAGAGGCATGCATACTCTGTAAACAGTGGGTCGCAGTGAGGCTAAGATTGGAGAGCTGAAAGGTGAGAAAGTGAGCAGGAGGTGCAAAGGTGTTCAGACAGGACATACTCACTCTTGGGCCAGCCACACCAACAATGATTTCCACAGAGCAGAGATGCTGAACCAGACCTGGTACAATAGGATTATATGCAGAATACTGAAGTCAGAATGGCTGAAAGGTGTAATTTGGATCAGGGGAAAACAGCAGTTAAAAAACAAAACAAAACCAAGTAACATTTCTTTTGTGTAGATAACCATCCTCCCCGGGCTGCTGTTGATCTCCTGATACCCAGCTCTAGGCAGCTTTTCATTCAATACATAAAATACATAAATACATACATAAAATGTGAGTGTGTGTGTGTGGGGGGGGCCACAGGTAGTGGCAATCAAGTGAGCATGCATTTTAGTTGTAGAATTCAAGGTCTCCTAGTCCAGTGTCATTTTTGGATATGAGTTATAAAGGGAAAGCCTAAAAGAGGATGGAAAAAAAAAAAGCCTTCAGAGGAAAGCCACTGTGCTGGGGTGGTCCTGAACCCTGGAATGATATAGTTTTGTCTGTTTGTTTGTTTTGGTTTGGGGTTTTTTTTGTTTTGTTTTGTTTTTTGTTTGTTTGTTTTTTTTTTTTTTGGTTTTTCGAGACGGTTTCTCTGTGTAGCTTTGCGCCTTTCCTGGAACTCACTTGGTAGCCCACGCTGGCCTCGAACTCACAGAGATCCACCTGCCTCTGCCTCCCTAGTGCTGGGAGCATGCCGAGAGAGAGAGAGAGAGAGAGAGAGAGAGAGAGAGAGAGAGAGAGAGAGAGAGAGAGAGAGAGAGATCCGATGCTGCACTTCTGGACGGAGGACTGGAGGCTGAGAACATTGGATTTCTCTCTTTGGGTTTGCCTCCCAAAACTGAGAGCAGGGAAAAGGAGGACCTAGAGGTTAGGAAACAGCCAGGTCAGAGGCATATCTATTGTTGAAAGTGTCTGTGTAGTCCAGGTTGGCTTTGAACTCACAGTCCCCAGCCTCTGACTTCCAAGTCTGGAGAGCACAGGCATATGCTACATTGGACATAGGAATCTGGCTTGGAGTCATATCTAGAACACTTCCTTTTTAAAAAACATCTCTTAAAACCATTCCTTTCCTACCCTACCGCTACTACTTCAAGCAAATGTATCTTATTGTCTTCCTACTCAGAGTTATCCCTCCCTCCAGCTGATCCTAGATGGCTGCCAGGTGAGTCTCCTTAAGCCTTTAATTAACTTTTTTTGAAAGAAACTTTTGTTGGCAGGTGGTGGTGGCACATACCTTTAATCCCAGCACTTGGAAGGCAGAGGCAGGCAGATCTCTGTAAGTTCGAGGCCAACCTGGTCTGCAAAGCAAGTTCCAGGATCAGGGATACACAGAGAAACAAACAAACAAACAAAAGAGAAAAAAAAAAGGGAAAAAAAAACTTTTTAAATGTTACATAGGCAGGTCTCACACTCCTTGGCTTTTGAATTATTGAGTTCAAGTTTACCATTTCTGTCTCAACTGCTTTTAATATTTCTTTCCACTGTTTCAAAACTGAAAACACCTTTAATTGACTAATTAAGTCAGTTTCAACCTTGTTTCCCTGGCTCTCAGGAGTCCCTACCACCCAGCAAACATGCATCCACTTCTTTCTCCACACCCACCTCATAATCTCTCAGTCCAATCAGGTGAGCCGACTATTTGCTCTAAAACAGTGTCACCCCCATGACCAGCATCCTCACCCTCATCTCTACTGTGTCTTGTCTGGAATCTCTTCCATGTTTTTACTTACTGCCTGCTTCAGTGCCTGAGTCTGGTCACACCTTCCCACTACACAATTCTAGTCCACGGTGGCTGTATTTTCTTGGATGACCACACTGGTCATATTTCTCATCAGTCCCAGGGCATTGTTCTTGTTAGCTGATTTTCCTCAGCTAGGCTGCAAGTTGTTAAGATTAAAACCTGTCACTTTTTCTTCTCATTTAGCCTAGGGGGATAAATTTGTAGAAAAACACCAATAAATTCTCAGCTTATTGAACAGGTTATCAATATTGTAAGCAGAAAAACTAATACTCAAATTCTACCACCATTGCTTTTTACCAAGATTTATGAGAAATTATAGTTTTCTTTCTTTGCTTTTCATATAACATAAGTTGGGACAGTAATCTAAAGGAGGAAATACTAAATTTTAGACCTGAGATGTTAACAAGACTTTTGCTACTCTTTGTATTCATCAATGGCATTAAAACTGACTCATTTCAAGTACACCAATACAGATAGGCTTACTGTGGCTGATTCTTCAAGAATAAGAAGTTATAACCATTTTTCTAAGGTCCTTTAGCTGATGCAGTCTCATGGCTATTCAGTTTCTTTCTTGCTTTTTGTTGTTGGTTGTTTGTTGGTTTTGGAGACAAGTTTTCTCTGTGTAACAGCTCAAGCTGTCCTGGAACTTGCTTTGTGGACCAAGGCGGCCTAGAACTCACAGAGATCCACCGGCCTCTGCCTCTTGAGTGGTGGGATTAAAGGCATGGGCCACCAGTTTCTATAATTATACTGGAATTTATTCTTTATGTGTTTTGTTTGTTTATTTGTTTTTGGTTTTGGAGACAGGGTTTCATAGTGTAACAGCCCTAGCTGTCCTGGAACTCACTCTGTAGACCAGGCTGGTTTCGAACTCACAGAGACTGTCTGCCTCTGCCTCCCAAGTGCTGAAATTACAGGCGTGTGCCACCACCGCCCTGTTTGTTAGTCTATGTGTTTTGAGACATTGTCTCACTGTATCACCCAGACTGACTTCTAACTCAAGGTCTTCTTGCTTCTGTCTCCCTTAGAGTTGACATTACAGGTATGTGCCACCACTACAGCCGGCCCATTTAGGTGGCTATTTGTCTTAGTGTTATTATTAGCACCCCATAAATGACAGCTTTATTTTTGGACCCGTGTCTGTGTATGTTTGATAGGTCAAGAAACACAACTGAAACTTCTCATCTGATGTTCCTGGAAAATAGGGCTGGGGTGCAGTTTAGTAATAGAATCCTTGCCTAGCTTGCTGGAGATTTAGGTTTGATCTTTAGCACTGTTCATTGATTAAAACCATACAGGATTGGAGGAGACAGTTCAGTAATAAGAGTACTTGTTTATCATGTGGAAGGTTTAGGACTTGATTCCTGTTTTTTTGTTTGTTTGTTTGTTTGTTTGGAGTTTTTTGTTTCTTTGTTTCTTTTTTTTGAGAGAGAGAGAGAATTTCTCTGTAGAGCCCTGGCTGTCCTGGAACTTACTCTGCAGTCCAGGCTGGCCTCAAACTCAGAGATTTGCCTGCCTCTGCCTCTTGAGTGCTGGGACTAAAGATGTGAGCCATTACTACCTGACCTCAATTACTTTAAAAATATACATTAAAAAATGTGTAAACTTTATTATAAAAAGATCCTTAAATAAAAATGTCAGGCATAATTCCAAATACATAGAAGAAGGAGGAGGAGGGAGGAAGAGGAGGAGGGGAGGAGAAGGAGGAGAAAAAGAAATCATGAAAGTATGCAAAAGCTTAAAAAAAAAAAAGTCTACTTAGGTGGTGGTCGTGCAGGCCTTTAAACCCAGTACTCTGGAGGCAGAAACAGGCAGATCTCTGGGTTTGAGGCCAGCCTGGTCCACACAGCGAGTTCCAGGACAGCCAGGGCTGTTACCACAGAGAAACCCTGTCTAGAAAAATAAAACAAAACAACAACAAACTATGTGTGGTTTTAAAGAGTAACTATATTCTTTTGTCCCTCAGCCGTGAAACCTGGAACTAAGTGTTTAATCAAGCTTGAAGGTGGCCTTACCTGTTCGCTAAGACACTTGGCGTTCAGCTATTTTTCAGTACTGAAAACACCTGCTGTCCTGAGGCTGTGCCATGAGGCACTGGTGAAGGCGGGGGAGGAGAAGGCAGGATTGCCTGAGTCCGCAGAAGAGTGCGTCCGCAGATGCCTCTGGACAGCAGTCATTTTGCTCCTTGGCCTTCCTCAGGCGGTGGAGGTTCTAGGGCAGAGGGAAAGGGGCAGTCACATGGTCTCAAATCCCAGATCCCTTCATCCCTTTGGAAAGACTGAGATGCGGTCCACTCGGCAATCTGGCAGACAGCACAAAGAGTGAATGGTAAATTGTAATTGGGAACGGGTAGTCAGCCAGGAACTTGTTTCTTGTGCATGAGAGCCGAGCTCATCATCTCCAGGGACATTACAAGCCAGATGTTCCAGAAAGTTCTCCCTGCAAGCTCCTAAACCCTCGGGCTCTCTGTCTATTTGAGCTGTCTGAACATTACAGGCACACACTGCCTAGGCTTCTAGCATACTCGTGTTTTGTTGCACTAAATCAAAAAAGGACAGGAAAGAGTGCAGTTGGCTGAATTACTGTGTAAAACTGTAAATTGAGCCTCTGCATACACAATTTAAAAAACGTAAAAGGAAGTCTGTAGCACAAATCTTAAAAGTTCTTATTAATAAAATCAAACCCGAGGCCAGTTATTGGTGTGATTGCTGGAAGGTCAGAGAAGCAGAACAAGCCACAGTTTCCTCACCTCGCCAGTTCCTCAGCTGGTCTTGTTTCCTCAGACTGCAAGCTTCTGAGATCTCATCCCAATGGCTCTCAGCTGAACTGTGCTGCTCCGAAGCCTAAAAGCTTAACCAGCCAAATGCTTAACTAACTTAGTTCCTGGTCCTCACGCCTTATATACTTTTCTGCTTTCTGCTATTACTCTCTGGGATTAAAGGCGAGTGTCACCATGCCTGGTTCTTTCTAATGTGGCCTTGAACTCAGAGATCCAGAGGTATTTCTGTCTCTGAAATGCTAGGATTAAAGGCGTGTGCTACCTCTGCCTATCCTGTCCTGTTCTCTGACCCCAGATAAGTTTATTTCTGGGAACACACAATATTTTGGGGAACACAATACCATCACAGAAGTCCAGTGGTGGTGGTGGCACATGCCTCTAATGCCAGCACTCGGGAGGCAGAGGCAGGCAGATCTCTGAGAGTTCGAGGCCAGCCTGGTCTACACAGTGAGTTCCAGGACAGGCTCCAAAGCTATGCAGAGAAACCCTGTCTTGAAAAATCAAAAGCAAAACAAAATATTCAAAAGACCCTCTGTGGTAGGACGTTTGGGGATTATGTTTTTAACTAGCCTTAAGTTGTTGGTTGTCAATCTTGTGTAGGGCCAGAGGAGGTAGCTCAGCCGGTAGGGTGCTTGCCTATTATACATGAAGCCCTGGGTTTGGGTCCCCAATACCACATTAACTAAGTACGGTGGAACAAGCCTCTAATCCTAACAGTACACGGAAGAGAGAGGGAGGATGGCCTGAATTCAAGGTTGGACTCAGCTACATAGAGTTGGAGGCCAGCCTAGGAATCAAGCGAGAAAGGGGTGGTGGCTCCGCATTTACAATGTACAGCTTTTATTCTCAACACAGATGTCTGCGAACTCTCCTCACTCTGGCTCATACAAAGTCCTTGCATTCTTCTGACCCCAAGATTGCTTGCTCTGTCTTCTAAATATGCTTTGGGTGTGCGTGCCCAGGGCACCGTAGAATTCCTCTCAGCTCGAAGTCTACTGGAAGAGACTCCAAGACCTGGACGCCTCATGGAGCCATAGTGAACCTCTGACCACCGTGGCTGGTAGAAATGAAAAGGTCTTCTATGATTAAAAAGTAATCTATAGATTTCCATACTTAGATTTTTGTCCTTCAAGAGGGTGTCTAGAGAAAGAGAATCAAGTCATTCTAGGATCTGAAAATTGATGTTTCCAAATAACTTTAACCCAATTATCTCTCTCTCTCTCTCTTTCTCTCTTTCTCTCTGTCTCTCTGTCTCTCTCTCTCTCTCTCTCTCTCTCTCTCTCACACACACACACACACACACACACACACACTCATGAGTGTGTGTGTGCTCATGGACTCTCAGTTGGGCTACATTATTATTTGTGTTTTGAGATAGGTTCTTTCTAAGTTGCCTAGGCTGGACTTGAAATCCCCTTGTAGTCCAGGCAGATGTCAAACTTGGGATCCTCCGCTTCAGCCTTACTAGTACCAGAAGTACATGGATGTCACCATACCTGGCTTATCCTTTATAATTTAGATGAAACAGAGAACCAGGCGGTGGTGGCGCTCGCCTTTAATCCCAGCATTCAGGAGGCAGAGGCAGGTGGATCTCTGTGAGTTCAAGGCCAGCCTGGGCTACCAAGTGAGTTCCAGGAAAAAAGGCGCAAAGCTACACAGAGAAACCCTGTCTCAAAAAATTTAAAAAAAAAAAAATTTAGGTGGGTGGTGGTAGTGGTGCAAGCCTTTAATCCCAGCACTCGGAAGGCAGAGCCAGGCGGATCTCTGTGAGTTTGAGGCCAGCCTAGCCTGGTCTACAGAGAGAGATCCAGGAAAGGTGCAAAGCTACACAGAGAAACCCTGTCTTGAAAAAAATAAAATAGATGAAACAGAGAACCATATCAATAATTTTATTCCCACTCCTCATATTACATTATTCTAAACTCAATATTTCAAATACACTTAGGATGTGTGGTCTTAGGATGAATACCAGCTGCTTTTAGATGGTCAACATTGAGTTTAGGCTACAATGTAGTTTATTAAGCAATCACAAATGGGAGGTGCATTTAGTCACTGGAAAGATCTTCATTTCTATGTAGGTGGGTTATGGATATAGACCACAATAATATATGAAATTCATGCTATTAGAAAGCACACATTGTGAGTTCCACTCACATTCCACAGACTAAGTTCTTTGTCTACCTATCTCTGGTAATACAAAATCTGAGTCCAGAAAATACAGGTCTCCAGGACTGAGCTGCTCTGGACACTGAATCATGTTTTTTTTCATTTCTTGCTTGCCTCTTGATAGTGGTATTGTCTCCCAAATTCAACTAAGTATGCAGAAATTTCTCATCAGACTTCAGAGAGACTGAGAAAACACAGAATCAGAGACCTCCTGGGAAGCAGCCTCTGGCCCCAACAACCCCAAGAGTCCCATGACCACCAAGGATTCAGAGACCAACGGCTCCCACTCTCTTCCCTGCCATGTATCGTCACATGGGAACTCCTAGAACCAGAGGGATCTGAGACCTTCACCTTTCCACTCAGGGCAGCTGTGGGCAGCTGTGGCAGCAACCATCCCTTAAGTAGTCTTTTAAATTTCATATTTCCACCATCTGCCTTCTATAGGTATGTCTCATGGCCTTTTTACTTTTGTCTGTTTGCCGCTCAGCTGTTTTGGGGACTGTTGTGTATGTTTCTCTATCCAGTTTACTGCAGGCCATTCTTTCTTATTCTCTTCAGAGACATCTCAAATGCTCCCCGTGGTTATCTACACCCTCCTATCCTTATCCCCTCCTCCTTTGACTTCGTAGTTATAACCTTCCATACTTCAATAATACCTCAAGTCTATGGACCTAACAGTATCCCAATTTTCCTCTCTTACTTTACTGACCTTGATTTTTTTCTTTTCTTCAAAATTGATCTAATATTTAATCCTTATCCTTACCTACCTTATCTTTCAGTACTGATCAATACTTAATCTTTAGCCAACCTATCTTTTCAAAGTCAGTGTAATACTTAATCCTTTTCTTCTCCCCTGCTTGCTCACTCTTAATCTAATTATAAAGTCATAATATATAACACAGTACCCTTGGTTGTTTATTCAACAGTTGTTTGAAGACTAAGGGACCAATGTTATTACTTGGCTACTAGGACCATTGCATAGTGGTAATATCATCCAACTATGCATGTTCTCCTAAGAAATATCCTATGCAGACAGTGATATGTAACTTATACCAGGCACCCGGAGCTCCTGGTCTCATGAATCATTTTCTAAACTCATCACTACCACACAAAATCCCATCTGAACACTGTGAATATGTCAACTAAAAGCATGTACAGCTGATAAAATTTAAACCAAACAAAGAAATAACATTGGATGCTCAAATATCCATGCAATAACATAAGAAACACAACAAAACATGACAATATAACTCTTTAAAAAATATTAATCCTATCATATCATCTAGTGACAGTGATAGTGAGCTATATGAAATCCCAGTTATAAAGTTCAAAATAATAAATATGTTCAAGGACACAAGCAGCTGAATGAAGTAAAGGAGGTGATGGAGGATGTGAAAGAGGGATTCAATAAAGAGCACTTGTGAGAAAAGCTGATCTGAAATGCTGGTACTACAAGAAGACAGTAACTCTGGAAAATCTCAGCGGTAGAGTGGACAAAGGAGAGAACAGTGTCCAAGCTTGAAGACAGATGGAGAGCTGGAACAAAAACACGATCGACAATAACGAGAAGGTACCAGTGAGGGCTGCAAGATGGACAGGGCACAGAAAACATTCTCCAAAGAATTAGAACAAAAAGTGATGGTATCGAAGGGAGAAGTCCAACTGTCTCTATTTGCAACTGATCCGATTCTATTTGTGAGAGACCCTAAGATTGCACCAGAGAACCTTCAGGATGGATGACATCTTCAGCAAAGTGTTGGGGCACAAATAGCACACAGAACTGCTGGGCTCCCTGTATACCAGTGACAACTACTGAAAGGGGACAGCCCCCTTCACAACAGAACAAACAAAAAACCCTTGAAAAAATCCTAACCAATGCCACGAAAGACCTCAGGGATGAAAACCGTAAATCACTGAAGAGAAATTGAGAAAGACACTCAAATATGAAAGACTCCCCATTCTGATGGAATTGAAAAACCAAAATTGGGAGGATGGCTAGGCTACCGAAAGCATTATACAGATGCAATGCAACCACAATCAAAATTCTAGTGACATTCTCCAGAAAAGGATTCATTCAAAATGAAAAGTTCCTATGTAAGCACAAGAAACTTGAATAGCTAGAGCAACCCTAAAGGGAAAGAATACTGCTAGATGTCTCATTATACCTGACTTCAAGTTCTGCTACAGAACCATAGTAATAAAATCAGCACTGTACTGGCACAAAACCAGACTCAGCTCAATGTACTGGAATACCCAGTTACAAGGCCTTACAGCTACAGCCGTCTGAATTTCAACGAGGCTGTCAAAATAGCACTTTGAAGACAAGAGAGGCTCCTCACCCAATGGTGCCGGGGAAACCAGCTCTCCACGTGTAGAAGTATGAAACTAAAGCTTTATCACTCAGTCTGCACAAAAACCAGCTCCCCATACATCAAAATCCTCCACATACGGTCTGAGACTCTGAAACTGCTGGAGGGGAAAAGAGGGGGTACACTTCTAGATATAGGTTTTGGTGAGGACATTATGAATGGGACTCTTATTGCTCAGAAAATGAGGAAATAGTCAATAAATGGAATCTCATGAAATAAAAATGCTTCTGTATAAACTAATGAAGAAATCGAAATGGCTGTAAAGCATTTTAAGGAGTGTTCACATCATTAGCCACTGGGAAAATGCAAATTGAAACTACTTTGAGAGCCATCTCACCCCAGTCAAAACAGATTTCATCAAGACTGCAAATGTCATCGAATGCAGGTGAGGATATGGGAAAAGAGAAATGCTTAATCATTGTTGGTGGTGGAGTGAATTTGCTCAGTCACTTGGAAATCAGTGTAGAGGGTTCTCAAAAAGCTAAATCTAGAGCAACTGTATGATCTAGCTTTACCACATATCCGAAGGACTCCATATCCTCCAATGAAGAAACATTCACATCCATGTTCATTATTGCTCTATTCACAATAGCTAGGAAGTGGAATCAGTGTATATGTTCAACTGATGAGTAGATCATGAGAATGTAGTACATATACACAATGGATTTTTATACAGCTATTAAGAAAATATGGAATTAAGCCAGATGTGGTGGCACATGCTTTTAATCCCAGCACTGGGGAGGCGGAGGGAGGTGGATCTGTGAGGTCAAGGTCAGACTGGTCTACAGAGTGAGTTCCAGGACAGCCAGGGCTACACAAAGAAACCCAGCATGAGAAACAAAAAATCAAAACAAACAAAAAAAATATAAAAAAGAAAAGTGAAAATGTGGAATTCATAAGAAAATGAATGGAACTGGAAAGTATTATCTAAGGGAGGTAACCTAGGCTTAGAAAGACAGACACTGTGTGTTCTTCCTCATAGGTGAACCCTAGCTTAGAATTCCTAGCTTTGTGTATTTAAAGAGCCTAGGAAGCTAGAAAGGGTCCATCAGTGGGAAAGAGGAAGAGATCGTAAGGGGAGAGGAGGTAATGGAACATAGATGATAGGAAGTAGAAGGCAGGGGTACTGGAAGTTCCCCTGGGCATAGTTAACAGTATACGCCGTGGTGGGTATACACGGAAGGTGTATTCACTGGTCCAATAGTGGCATGAAGAGGAAGGAGACAAGTAGGTTATCCAAAACTAAGGATGTATGAAAAAACCATCAGCGGTATCCTTGCAGCCCGCTCTGAATGCTACAGTACCCAGCTGCCAAGCAAGATGTGTCCACTGGTGTAATAGTGGCATGAAGGTTGTGGGGGTAACCAACTGCTTTTGGATTAGATTTGAGGCCTGCTCCATGGGAAGGAATTCAGGTCTAGTACTATAAAACTGGTCCAAAGCCCACGACTTAGGAGGTCACAGTCTCTAGGGATGAATCTACTACTATTGTTTTGCTAAATGACATGTTGTCAAACTGCCTTCTGAATATTTCTGTTTATCAGCGTAGATTAGTGTTGCCCTCGGCCTTGGCCAGGCAAGCTTCTCTCTTCAGTGGTCAGCAGTTAATGCAGAAACTTATAACTGGCCAAACTGGCGCCCAACGTGGGGCACAAATTCATGAAACAGCCTCTTGCCTGTGGCCTTGTGAGCCCTAGCTCAGGCCCGAGCTACACTGAGCTCGGCCGGTTGTGGTGGCACATGCTGGTAGGATTTACTGAAGAAGGCAGAGGCAGGAGGATCCTGAGTTTGAGGCCTAGGAGGCTTGCTAAGGAGAAGCTACGGCCGTCTGGGGACTAGTTACAAACAGTGTTGGTGGGACCATGGAGGCAGTGGCTGCTGCTTCGAGTTACCGGCTGCTTCTCATCATGTTGGTGACTTTGGTGATGCTGCTACCTGGAACAAAGAATTTACTGCTGCTTGTTCAGAGAAGAATCGCCAGGACCGGCATGTTACAAGAAAGCATCGGCAAAGGTCAGTTTGGAAACGTTTGGCAAGAGAAATGCTGGAGAAATTGCTGTGAAGATTTTCTCTTCTAGGGAAGAACGTTCATGGTCCCGAGAGACAGACATTTATCAGACTGTGATTACTCCAAACCACAGAGGAGGCACCAAAAAAAAAAAAAAAAAAAAAAAAAAAAAAAAAAAGGAACCATGATCATGCCTAACAGTGACTTTGAAATCTTCTAAAGGATGATGGGACTCCACAATGATGATGCCACATGGACTATGGTAAAGCCATTAACACCATGGAAAGATCGACTCTGGACTACAAACTGCTCAGGACAATTTCGAGATGACTGGCTGAGATGATCCAGCCTGACAGACTACTTGAACAAGGACGTGAAACAAGCCCTGCACTTTCTCATTATGCAGCGGTGGAACAAATGATACAGGACTTGACAATTAACCCCAAAATTTTCTTTTCAGGATCCTCTAAAGATGGAAGTAATTTTAAGAAGATGACGCCCACATCCCCAAAAAGTGGGATGGGAGGTTTTCGGTCGTTTAATGAGTTTTGGATATTGTCATGGTTTATGATGATTGGTTACAAGTTGTTAATTGTTAATGGTCAGGAAAAAAAGTTGAACATGAAGATTAGATTCAGAGGTTTTGTTAAAGAAAGAAAAGGAAAAAGAGAAAATAGATATGAGGTAGATCACTGAATCTACCCTGAGGAAAAAAAGACAAAGAAATAATAGGATAAATGGGTAGATCACTGAATCTACTCTAAAAAGAAAAAGGAGAAGATATAAAAATGACAAAAGGTAGACTACTGAATCTATTATGAAAAGAAAAGATAGGATAAGTAATGAAAAATTTTTGTCTGAGTTTTATCAAATGTTACTGGACTGGACAGTATTATAGATAATGGAGTTTTTCACCTGAATCTGTCAAAAGTTAATGGACTAGACATCATTAATGTAATCTTGACTGTGTATATTGTATATACTTATTGGATATGATTTTTCTTGTATTAGTTATAACTTTTTTTTAATTTTAGACAAAAACGGGAAATGTGGTGGGTATTGTGTTCCCTGAAATATTGTGTGTTCCCCGAAATAAACATATCTGGGGTCAGAGAACAGACAGCCACTAGAACAGAGCCAGAAATGGTGGCTAGAAAATGGGAAGAGCAAGCCATAGCAGAAGTTGGGCAGTGGTGGTACACACCTTTAATCCCAGCACTTGGGAGACAGAGCTAGCCAGATCTCTGAGTTCAAGGCCACTTTAGAAACAGCTAAGCAGGGTGACCCACGCCTTTAATCCCAGGGAGTGGGGGCAGAAAGGAAAAGGTATATAAGGAAGGCATGAGGACCAGGAACAAAAGAGGAAAAAGCATATAGTTAGTTTAAGCTTTGGAGCAACACAGTTCAGCTGAGATTCATGTGGAGGAGGACTCAGAAGCTTCCAGCCTGAGGAAACAAGATCACCTGAGGAACTAGCAAGGTGAGAAAGCTGTGGCTTGTTCTGCTTCTCTGATCTTCCAGCATTCACCCCAATAACTGGCCTCAGGTTTGAGTTTTATTAATAAGACTCTTTAAGATTCATGTTACACCAAACTGCTGATAACCATTTTGTGCTCTACTCCTTTCCCCAACCAAGGGTCAGGGAACATTATGGAAGAGGGGAGGAAAAATTGTAAGGACAGGAGAATGGATGGGATGCTGTGAAATGCTGCCTTTGGGACAGGGCATGGCCACTATACCCATGGACTCCTTGCAGCATCTATGAGTACCTGCGTGAGAGCAAGCCAACAAAAGCAGTCAACATTCCCACAGGCAACACCAGTTAGACTAGGTGGGGGACCAACAAATGAAGACCAGAACATGAAGAAGAGATGGCATGTTGGAGGTGCCTGGGGGCTGGGAGGGAGGGATTGAGGATGCATATGACCGAGGAGAATTGTTTCCATGTATGAAATTGTCAAAGAATAAATAAAAGTCTTAGAGACCAAGAGAAAAAGGAAGGCATAAAAGTTAATATATCAGAGAAATCAACCTTTATTTCAGGTGTTCTGATAGTAGATACACACACAGGGACTGGTATTAATTCTAAACTTAAAAATAACTTAGCTTGCTCTATACAGAAGAACATACAAACATCAAGAGCATTCTTGCAATGACTTTCCTCACAAGCAGTTAGGGAACTATAATAAAAGACTTTTCCTATATTAGTAACTCCAATAATAAAAAAGCATATCTAGGAATAAACTTGAATACATAACATTTATGTGTTGCAAAGTATAGCTGGAGAGAGACTTTTGAAAAAGGAAAGTACAGTATAATAGTTGTATTTATTTTCTTTAAATAATTTTATAAATGCAAGGCAAAGCAAATTAAAAGGTGAGTATATGGAATTTGTTGCTGTCGTTGTTCAGCTTTTTTAGATGGGGGGGCTCTTTATGTAGCCCAGGCTAGCCTCAAAATCAAAGTCCTCCTATCACTGCTTCTCAAGTGCTAACTATATTTTCTTGAGGAAGCATGTTGTACTGTTACATCTCCATAGATAAGTACTGAGACACAACACCACCCCTGCCACTCAGCACAGAACCAGGTAGCAGATAATGGTTTCTGTTTTGTTTTGTTTTGTTTTGTTTTTCTTCCATTTTTTGAGACAGGGTTTCTCTGAGTAGTTTTGGTGCCTGTCCTGGATCTCACTCTGCAGACCAGGCTGGTCTCTGCCTCCTGAGTGCTGAGCCCAGTTAACAGATAATAAACAAACAAATATTTCAATTAATAAGTGTGTCAAGGGAAAAGAGAAAAAGAGAGGAAGAGAAGAGAGGAGAGGAGGGGAGGGGGAGAAGGAGGGGAGGGGAGGGGAGGGGAGGGGAGGGGAGAAGAGGGGAGGATGGAGGGGGTTGGGGGAGGGGAGGACAGGAGCACTGTGCTGGGATCTGGAATCCCAACAGATGAACCTGGGAACAGGAGGGTCAAAACTTGGAGAACTGTTTGGGCAACTTAGTGTGAGTCCTCTCAAAATAAAACTAATAGGTGGCCGAAGGTGTGGCTCTGTGGTAGAGTACTTGCTGAGCGTGTGCAAGGCACTGAGCTCCACTCCCGGTAATGCTGGAAGACAGGAAGGAGGGTGAGGAGGAAGAGAAGAAGTCTATGGACTGTGCTTGCCTTTGCTGCTGGCATGCTGTGGTGCCATCATCACTAGAATGAATGCCCACCGAGTTCCCTGGTGGAAAAGGCCAATCCTAGTCCATCCAGCTCTCTCAGGCACTCTGCCCGCTTAGGACAAGCTGTTTGGAAAGCAGACGCGAGCTATCTTCATGCACCAATAAGCTACTGCACTCCAACTGGCGTGATGTTTACCTGCACTGAAGTCTGGGGTTGGTCATTTAGGCGGTTCTCCTAAGTTAAACAGGCTCAGACTCCTCCAGACATCCACTTCCTTGCTCCCTGTTGTAACTGGTGAGAGTTCTAGGCAGACCCCATGTGCAGAGTTCTGTCTTTGAAGCACTCACACTGTTGACTTCTGTGTAAGGCAAAATGATGTTCACACGTCAGGAAGTCCTTAGCAAGCAGGGTCCTGCTGCTCTGTCGGCCCCAATGGAACCCAGTCGACATAAACTCAAGAATTGTGGCCTCAGCCTCTCCTTTCAACATTTGTTGAGAAGAAATCCATATAAAGTTCTTAGTGTCCTTATTACTAACTATGATAAACAAGTGGGTGATCGCATGTGACTTAATCATTCTACAATGTTTACATATTTGAAAACATCATAGTGTATACATAACTATATATAACTTTTTGGTCAATTTAAATAAATCCATTAATTAAAAAGTGTTGAATAAGCAATTATATACACAAGTAAGTATAATTAGCAAATGTATTAAGGTCCATTTATTCTGCCTTTCAAGGTTTAATTAATTAATATGTTCTGCTTTGCTTAAGAATCTGCATGCTCAAGATGGTTATTTTCTTAAAGCTAAATGAATAAATATTATCCTCCCTTAGGGCTGTGTTTTAACAAGCATGTTTTTTGGTCTTGAATTCATTTTGAAAATCAAGCTTTATTTTATTTTTAATTGGGTGTGTGTGTGTGTGTGTGTGTGTGTGTGTGTGTGTGTGTGTGTGTTCACATGAGTGCAGGTGCCAGAGGAGGCCAGAGGCATCAGATCCATCTGGAGCTGGAGAGACAAGTGATTTTGAGCTGTTTGACCTGAGCGTTAGAACTGAACCTGGTCCTCCAAAAGAACAGTGGCCACTCTTGACTGCTGAGTCGTTTATGTTCTAATATAAACTTACATATTCGGTGGCGCTGGGGGTCAAACCCTGGGTCTTGTGCATGCTAGGCAAGCACTCGACCATCGAAATACAGTCCCCCTGAGGTCAGTAAATATTCTTGACTTAAACTGAGTGGCCACGAGTGCTAGTTAGTGTTTTGTTAACTTTACACAAGCCAGGGTATCATCTGAGGTGAGGGAAATTCAACTGAGAGAATGCTCCCATCATCTTGGCTGGTGGGCATGTGGGAGGGTGCAGCCTACTGTGGACAATACTACTCCTTGTGGTCCTGAATGGTGTAAGTGGGGTGAACAAGCCACAGAGAGCAAGCCAGTAAGCATCACTCCCCCATGGCCTCGGCTTCAGTTTCTAAAGCCCAGAGTTCCTGCCCTGCCTTCCGTTCATGATGACTGTAGACTGTATGATGAGGTAAACCCGTTCTTCCCCAAGTTGGTTTGGGTTGTGGTGTTTATCACAGCAACAGAAAGCCAACCAAGACCGAGAGAGCAGTGGTGGCTCATACCCTTAAACTAAGCATTGGGGACACAAAAACAGGTGGATCTCAGTGAGTTCGAGGCCAGCATGGTCTACATACTGAGTTCTAGAACAGTCAAAGGTGTACATAGTGATATCCTGTCTCTAAAAAATTAAAACAAAACAACAACAAAAAAGAAAAGATTGCATATTTCAAAGACCTATTAAGACGGTGATGAATGTATCCTGCTGAGAGTTTTCAAACTGAAATTGAAGAGGAAATAGTTATTAAGTAGTATAGAAATTGAGATGCCTAGAAAAATGCCTGGTCCCCATTATTTATTAATTCTTCCTTTCATATGTATTTTAGAGGAATTATTAACAACCCTAAATTTCAGCCGGCCGCAGCAGTGTATACCTGTAACCCCAACTACCCACAAGACCAGGACAGGAAGATCTTAACTTCAAAGGCCTATGCTATAGAGTGAGTTCAAAGCCAGCTCAGCAACTCAGTGAAACCATGTCTCAAACAAAAAAAGCAAAAATAGAGGTGCTGGGGAGATGGCTCAGTAGTTAAGAGTGCTTATGGTTCTTACAGAGGACCCAGGTTCAGTTCCCGGCACCCACGTGGTGGCTAGAACCAACTATCTATAGCTCCAATCCTGGGGACCTTATGTCCCTTTTGACCTCTGCAGGCTCCTGTACACAGGTGGTACATGTGCATACCCTCCTACACACACTCAAAGTTACAGGTAAAGATAAAGGGAGTGGAGCAGAGTGGTAGAGCTCTAATGTGGATGAGGTCTAATTTGTGTTGCTACACATAACAGCAGCACCATCAAACACCCTAATTCTAACACACACACACACACACACACACACACACACACACACACACACCACAAGAGACAGGCTTTCACTGTGTAGCCTGGATGGCCTCAAACTTATTCTGTAGACCAGGCTGCCCTCAAACTCAGAGATCCACCTGCCTCTGCCTCCAGAGTGCTGAGATTAAAGGCCTGCACCACCACCGCTGGGCAAACATGCTGATTTAAATAAAGAACAAACGACAATCTCTTAACCCAGCATCCAGTCAGAATTTAAAATGCCTCCCTACACTTCTCATATTTCTGAACATCACGGTAGAAAAGTACCTCAGCTTTCCAGATAAAATATACAACACGTAGTTAATCTTTAATTTTAGATAAACAAATACTTTTTAAATATATGTATATTCCAATATAATATCTAGGACATGCCAAATTTGGGACACACTTACACTAGAAAATTATTTATTGTTGATTTGCAATTCATATTTAACTGGGAATCTTGTATTTTGGCTTGCTGAATCTGGCAATTCTAATCTTACCATAATGACTAGCCGCAATCTGTAAAGCAATGTAGTAGTTTCGTTAGCTCTTTTGATTTTGAAAGAATGTTCTGTTGGCAGTTAACCAGTTTTCTTCTCCTAAAGTTTTCAGCCGATCTCCCTTCTTCATCCTAAACCTGTGGTCAGTTCACACTGTGATTTCACCTTCATTTAGAAAATGTTCTGCGCTCTCAAATCAGAGTATCTATTTTGGTTCTCTGTGGTTACCAGAATGTGGCTTGCAAAGAAAAAAAAAGGAACAGTTGTTAGTCCTGGCTACAAGCCAGACATTTGGTGTGGAGTGATCAGTTGTGCGTTCTCCTCGGGGTTCAGTGGAAGCTTGTAAAGCAGGTTTCCCTCACTGGTGTGGTCCAGTAGCCAGGAGACCATTGACATGGCTGCTTATTTTCCATTCGTAGTGAAGAGTCCTGAGCCCTTGTACTAAGGAAGAAAAGGCCAAGCTTGATAAGCAGTGTGGCTGAGGATAATGAGGGATGTGACCTGCCAGTGAGCGCTGGTTCACAGAGCTGAAGGCTTAGAGCCGAGTTTGGAGGGAGGTCTTGGCTGGGCACTGCCGGCTGAGGAAGAAACACCAGAAGTTTACAGTAACTGGTCCTTTTATGGGGTGTTTTGTCTTTCATTTTTCACCTCTGTCTGTATAAATCATCTTGGGTCTGAACTCCAACTTCCAGAAAGCTGCTGGTTAGGTGAGCAGCTGTGGGAAGCCAGGGCTTCTTGCCAAAACAAGACCCTGAGGACATTCCGGGTCTCCTGCCAGCTCCCGAAAGCCCTTTCCTTTCTTCTCTGAAGCCTGAGGATTGGCCAGCCTGCTTCCTCTCCTCCAGTGCCAGCTGTTATTTCCAACTGCCACTATCTCCTTCCTGGAACAGCATGGGACAGAAGTCAGCTTCACTACTCCTGGTCTACCTTACTCACACCAACTGCGGTGTGCGCAGGGCTCGCCATGTGCCTGGCCTCGCTTCCCTGCCTCCCAGCACACAGCTCTGTCTTTCCGGTCCTCCAGAGCTGAGCCTGGTCTTACAGCCAGGAACCGGAGTTCTTATCAGATCAGAAACGAAAATGTGATGCGAGCACACCCAGCTTTATGATCTCCGAATAGCTCCTGAGACAGGCGCCAACTCTCTCCCACCCCCTTTTTACAGCCGAGTGTGCATGCCTGTAATCCTGGAGGACAGGGGATCAGGAGTTCCAAAGCTAGCCTCAGCTGTATAGCAAGTTCGAGGCCATCTTGAGCTACTTGAGAGCTTGTCTTAAAAAAAACAATCAACCTGAGGTTAGGGATTTAGCTCAGTGGTAGAGTGCTTGCCTAGCTAAGCGTAAGGCCCTGGGTTCGATCCTCAGCTCCACAAACAAACAAACAAACAAACCAAAAAAACCAACAAGAAACCTGAGGGTGTGTGTGTGTGTGTGTGTGTGTGTGTGTGTGTGTGTGTGTGAAAATGGGAAAAACAAAATAAAAAATTAAATTTAAACTAAGATAGTTAGAAAAATAATAAAACAGAAATCTATGAAATTGTGGAAAAGTAGAGATTGTTTTAAAAAGCTGGTTCCTTAATGATATCAATAAAATTGGTAAGCACTGAGAGAGGCGAAGAGCAGAGAAGTCTGGTCTCAGTGGCCTTTGCTAATTTCGTGTGTTACCCTGGGTTTGATCCAGCATAGCTTCCTGAAAAAGAGTTTGAGTGCTGTTTATTAATTGCATATCAAATGTTTAAGAAAAAAATTAACAAACTGTGGGAAAGATCTTTATGCTGAAAACCACTAACCATTGCTGAGAGATTTTAAAGATTTTTAAAAAGTTGGGTTTTGCTGCTGGGCAGTGGTGGCGCACGCCTTTAATCCCAGCACTCGGGAGGCAGAGGCAGGCCTATGAGTTGAGGCCAGCCTGGGCTAGCAAGGGAGTTCCAGGAAAAAGGCGCAAAGATACACAGAGAAACCCTGCCTCGAAAAACAAAACAAAACAAAACAAAACAAAACAAAAAAAATTGGGTTTTGAATGAAATAACAATGTTTTAAAATGTCATTGTTCCCCGAACACACATACTCACACGGATATATCCCAGTCACAACTCCATCAGGCTTTATTGTTGAAATTGATACATTGATTCCAAAATTTAAATGAAAAAGTTCTAAAATGGCCAAAGCTATCTTGAAAATCAAGTATGTTAGAGGACTCAATTACATTTCAAGACTTAGCACAGGCTACATTCATTAAGCGAGTGTGGTGTTGGCAGAGACAAGGTTAAACAGGCAGCTCAATAGGGCAGGATACAGCCCATTATCCGGCCACATATATGTGGTTATTGTATTTACTTTTCTTTTTGGACATAGTCTTGTTATATGGCCCTGGCTGGCCTGGAACTTGCTTGGTAGACTAGAATGCCTTCAGACTTACAGTAGTCCACCTGCCTCTGCCTCCAGAGTGTTGAGATTATAGGTTAATGCCACCTCACCTGGGATCCATTGGTTTTCATAATTCTGCCAAGTCAATTGAATAAGAAAAGAAAATCTTCTCAGCAAATGGTGCTATAACAACTGATTAAAGATGTGGCGAAGTTGGACCATTTTTTTTTTTTTTTGTCACTCTATTCACTCAAATTAATTTAAGATGGATCCTAGACCTAAGTGTAAAAACTAAAACTGTGAAGTTTTTAGGAGAAAATACAGTAGGTGTGGTGACGGGGGCCTGCACTTCCTGCACTTGGGAGGAAGATGCAAGAGGAGCAGAGTTCATGGCCGGCTTCGGCTGCACAGCAAGCTGGAAGACGGCCTGGACTACAGTGAAATCCTGTCTCAAAAACACGGACACTGGAGTCTGTGGAGATACTGGAAAACGCTTGCTGTGTGAACACAAGGACCTGGGTTCCATCCCTGCAAAGCTGGACATAGTGAGCTGTGCTTAGAATCTCAGTGCTGGCCGGGCAGTGGGGGCGCACGCCTGTAATCCCAGCACTTGGGAGGCAGAGGCAGGCGGATCTCTGTGAGTTCGAGGCCAGCCTGGGCTACAGAGTGAGATCCAGGAAGAGTCTCAGTGCTGGTGGAAGGTGGGGAGAGGGGTAGAGATAGGAGAATTCCCAGAATTCCTGATGGTGACCGGATGAGTGACACCTGATCTTGACCTTTTGTGTGTGCACACATGGACGTGCACGCACACACGCACACACACACTCTCTCTCTCTCATAAACCAAACAAACAAAAAGAATGGATAACAAATACTTCCTTACTTCTTCAAACTTGTGCCATAGGTTTGTGCCATGTATATATATATATATATACAAGCACGAAACTTAAAAGAATAATTGATTAATGTCAATTTTTTAATTTAAAAATTTTGATCATTAAAAAAATAAATAAAGGGGGCTGGAGAGATGGCTCAGTGGTTAAGAGCACTGGCTGCTCTTCTAGAGGATCTGGGTTCAATTCCCAGCACCATGTAGGAACTGGATTTAAGTCCCAGCACCTTGTAAGACCTGGGTTCAATTCCCAGCACCAGCTCACAATTGTCTGTAACTACAGTTCTAGAGATCCAACACCCTCACATACATGCAAGCAAAAAATCCGTTGTAAAAAGTAACAAATCTTGCTCATAGAAATAACAACAAACCCCACCAGGGTTAGAGAATAAAATGCTAACTAACTAAAGTCCTGTACCCAGAACATATTATAATGAACTACAGAGAATAAAAAGACAAACTCAAACAATAACTCAGCAAGTCAACATGCTTATCACCAAGCCTCATGATCTGAATTCATAAACAGGGCCCAGGTGGTAGGAGAAAAGTGACTCCCACAAGCTGTCCTCTGATGGCCACACACAAGCCATGGCACATGCATGCACACCCACCCACCCACAGCTCATCTCCCCCATATATGCACACTCTATAAGTTGCATATCCTCAAAAAAGATAAGCAACCCAGTAAATACATGAGAAAGATTTGAATAGGCCCTTCACAGAAGAAAGTATTAGTCATGAGGGAGACACACAATGAAACCAGGTTGAGATCTGATTTCACACCCATTGGGCTAAGTAGAATTTTAAAAGCTGACCATACCATGTCAGTGAGAAAATGTAGGCTAACCAAAACTGTAAGATGTTGCCGGGTTGTGGTAGTGCACACCTTTAATCCCATCATTTGGGAGGCAGAGGCAGGCAAATCTCTGTGAGTTCGAGGCTAGCCTGGTCTACAGAGTGAGTTCCAGGACAGCCAGGGCTGCACAGAGAAACCCTGTCTCAAACAAAACAAAACAAAACAAAAACACACTTTAAGATGTTGCTTATGGCTCTGCAAACTGGTTTGAACACTTTCAAGGAACACTTGGTAATTCTTTATGCCAGAAATTCCACTTCTGGGTGTTTACCTAAAGGAAATAAAACAAATATTGACTAAACATGTGTGCAAAAATGTTCATAATAGCTCAAATATGGACAACTCAAGTCCTTAAACAAATTGTGACCTATTTATACAATATCATATGATTTGTATTTTTTGTTTGTTTGAGACCAGGATCTCACTATTTAGCGCTGGCTAGTCTAGAACTCAACCATGTAGACCTGACTGGCTTCAGACTCATAGAGATCTGCCTGCCTCTGCTGGCATTAAAGGCATGCACCACCATGCCCAGGAATTCAGAATTTTCTAAGACATAGAAACCAGGCACACACACACACACACACACACACAACCACATGTCTACAATCCACTGACAGTAAGGTCAAGATCCAGCAAAGCTGCTCCCTGGAGATGGAAACCAGGGCATGCGCAGTGAGCAAGCACCAGGTGTGGGAAGAGGGGACTTGAGGATAGCATAACAATCTTCATCTCCTCAGAAAGGTTGCTTTTTTAAAAAAATTATTGAGATTTACTCAAGGCCTGTGTGTTTCATTACACATAAAAATTAATACATTTAAATATGTGCAATTAAATAAAAGCAGCGCAGGTAAGGCTGGGGAAGTGGGGGAGGGGCAATGGTGCTGGTTCATGAGGGGACCTTGGCCCTTAAACCATCAGTGGCCTCTTGAAGAAGTGAGGTGTGCCATGGATATGTGTTTGGGAGGGTTACTGAGATGCTGTATATAAAGGAAAATGTATCCTCCCTTTGTCTCCCTGTCTTATGGGATGTTTGAGAAGCATGGTGTTAGGTCTTCGAAGGCCCATTAAAGTTCATGCCAGTGACTCCATCTGGACCTGAGCTTTTCGTATGTGGGAGAGTTTTTCATGGCTGCTTGTTGTCAGTCTGTTTAAAGTGTGACTCCCTCTTGGTTTAATTTTTGTAGTCATATGTGTCTATTAATCCATTAGAATATGTTTTCAAGGGAAGCCTTGCTATTGCTCTAAGTTTTGTTGGTACGGAGTTGTAATGGTCTAATTTTAATTTTGGTCTTCCTTGGTGTTCTCTAGGTAATTTGGCTAAGTGTATAATCTTGTTTATCTTTCCAAACACAAACTCTTTGTGTCATTGATTTAGGATGCAGAGGCTCTGACTTTACACATGTAGTTGTAGTTAGAATCTTCAGTCTCAGAGAATAGTAGGGAGGGCTGTCACATTAAAAAAAAAAAAAAACTGAAAAGATAAAAATAAAATTTCGACGCTCTTACATAAAAACAGATTCGGCTGACCAGTGGCCTGTGCATCCCATTTTGTGGCAGCTTCTTCTGCTCTGGCGCTCCTACCCCTCGGTTCTCTTAGGCACTGAGTTTATGGGCTTCAGTGAACGTGATGTCACCCACGGTCATCTTGACAGTGTTCAGTGAGGGTGCCCTGTTTTATGAGCATTGGCTGTTTTGTTCACAGTTGCAGAGAATCTCAACTGGGATTAAAGATATGAGGGAAGCCACATGCCTCGAAGGAGTCACTGGAGTGCGTAGTTTAGAATTTTCTAGAATTTTTCATTTACTTTTCCACATTTTTACCTGATAATTCTGTAGAGGCCCATGGCTTCTCTACACAGCTGTTGCTATGAGGTTGAGCAAAATTTCTGATTAAAAATGAAACTCTTAGGTCTGTTCCCTCAGCTGTATCACTTCAAAGGAGAAAACATAAAACCCAGCTTCCTGTCATCTCCGGGCATTCAAGGACGGCGAGCTACAGTTGCTTTCCATTTTGACTGGAAGCAAAACTACAGATGAAGAGAGTAATAATAGATCAAGAAGCCGCCCAAGCCGAGTAACCCTCTTCATCAGCAGAGTGAAAACCTCCCACGCTGACGCTCTCGGCGTTTCAAATGAGGATAATCGAAAAAGACAAAAGAGACAGACAGACAGAAAGGAGGAAAAGGGAAAGGTAGAGAAACCATTGCTGAGCAAGCAGACTATAACCCAGTATTTGTCTGACTCTGCAAGCGCTTTTCTCTACTTGCAAGGATTGAGAACAAGTTACTGAAACAATGGAGCGTGCTCACTCGCCGCTGCCGAAGGTCTCTTTTTCTGAGAGTGAATGCCTTTCTCAGTACCTGGCCGAAGACTGACCGCTGGAAACTCCTTGGGTAGGGACTTTGCAGATACTCAGGACAGTCGGCTCCTTGTCACTCCTGCATCCTCACTCATGCGTCTCATGTCTGGCCCTGTCCATCAGCATTGCTAGGGGGCCACATGAAAACAGTCGGTGTGGTTTTCAGGCCATGCTCTTTGGTGATGTCAAGGCTTAATTAGTTGACTTCATAAAGCAGCATTTCTCAACCCGTGGGTCGCAACCCCTTTGGGGGTCGAATGATCCTTTCACAGGGGTAGCCTGAGACCTTGGGAAATATCAGATATGTACATTTTGATTCATGACATTGTAAATTTGCAGCTGTGAAGTAGCAGTGAAAATAATTTGGTGGCTGGGGACAGGTCACCACACCCTGAGGAGCTGTATTCAAGGGTTGCAATAGTGAGCAGGTTGAGAACCACTGTCGTAAAGGAGTGAATTATTCAGGCACCTGAGGAGACATCTGATGTGCAGTAGAGTTGACCATCACTGGACAGTCACTAGACTATCTACAAGGTCCCTTTGGTCCTTGAGATGATGACCATGCAGAAGACAGTGACACTCAGAAGTAGGATTTTTATTAAGATGGAGGTTGGGGACAGGGAAGTAATTTTGGAAAACAGAACACTTTAGAAATTATACAATAAGCCGTACACAGAAAAAAAAAAATACGCTGAGATATTTACTACTCCAAAGAGTAAAAAACACGGTGTTTTTGAAAGAAGTAATCCTGGTGTGTTTTGTAAAGGAGAAACTACTAGGAGTACCAGTCTTTAAAAGTGTGGCTGTAACAGGCCATCGTTAGGGGAGAGTAGGGAAATCCGTTCCAGGTGCCTCCATTTCATGTAGCAGCAAGAGGAACATGGGGTTAAGTGGGCGCTGTTCATCTTCAGTTGGAGATGACAGGCGCTTGTTGTAGAACGGAGTAAATATTTTTGGTAGAATGCCTTTAATCATCATTCTGGTGGCGGGCTCTCTGCATTGGTGAAAGGAAGAACCCAGTCAAGAGTCGTGGCTGAACCGAGGAAACATAACATTTTGATTTGCCGTTAACGTGATTGTTTGGGAGCTGTCATTTATTCAGCTGCTGGGGGAGAGCTGCTGAAATGAAAAGCATATCCCTGGGTCAGAAAAATCGCAAGGAAGGAAATATTTGAAAATCCATCGAATCCTTGCACTGCTGAACCAACTGCCCTTGAAGGGAAGGGGTGGCGTGCCCTCGCTGCGTTTTCCAGTCTCCCAGGGAGGCGATTCATTTTCAGAGGAATCATCTGCTGCTCGGTGATGTCCTCAAAGCAGATGCAAATTCTCAGCAGTCAATATTTTAGACCATTCTTATTGTCTCTTCATCAGATCTAAAATTTAATTAAATTGCACACATGAGTGTGTGTGTGTGTGTGTGTGTGTGTGTGTGTGTGTGTGTGTGTGTTAGTAGAGAGAGAGGGGAGGTATGGATGTGTCTGTGTGTTCCTATGTATGAATGTGGTCATCATATGCCATGTGAATGTGCAGGATCAGAGGATAATCTTAGATGTCTGTCCTTACACTTTGTTTCAGATAGAGTTTGATTGTTGTCAACCACTGCGTATGCCAGGCTACATGGTCCAGGGACTTCAGGGATTCTTCTGTTCCTTCTTTCCATATTGCTATGGGAAAACTGGGATTGTAGGAGCATGTGCTCTGTCTGACTTTTATGTGGGTCTGAGGCCTGAACTCAGGTCCCCACTCTTGTTCAGCAAGAACTTTACTCAATAAGCCATTTCCCCAGCCCTTAAATTTCCATTTTGAAAATACAGGTGCCTCTACAAGCTTTTGATAGTCCTCTGGAGGGCTCTGTAAAATTTGCAAACTTCGTATCGATGGTATGAACAAGCTCACATCATTGTAATCTTACAAACAACAGCCCTGTCTTCCTTGGGGATACACATTATAGGGACAGCCCTGTCCTCCTTGATGATACACATTATAGGGACAGCCCTGTGTCCTCCTTAGTGATATACATTATAGGGACAGCCCTGTCCTCTTTGATGATACACATTATAGGGACAGCACTGTGTCCTCTTTGGTGATATACATTATAGGGACAGCCCTATGTCCTCCTTAGTGATATACATTATAGGGACAGCCCTGTGTCCTCCTTGGTGATGTACATTATGGGGACAGCCCTGTGTCCTCCTTAGTGATATACATTATAGGGACAGCCCTGTATCCTCCTTAGTGATATACATTATAAGGACATCACTGTGTCTTCCTTGGTGATATACATTATAGATATAGCCCTCTGTCCTCCTTGGTGATGTACATTATAGGGACAGCCCTGTGTCCTCCTTGGTGATGTACATTTTAGGGACAGCCCTGTGTCCTCTTTGGTGATATACATTATAGGGACAGCCCTGTGTCCTCCTTAGTGATATACATTATAGGGACAGCCCTGTGTCCTCCTTGGTGATGTACATTATAGGGACAGCCCTGTGTCCTCCTTAGTGATATACATTATAGGGACAGCCCTGTATCCTCCTTAGTGATATACATTATAGGGACAGCACTGTGTCCTCTTTGGTGATATACATTATAGGGACAGCCCTGTGTCCTCCTTAGTGATATACATTATAGGGACAGCCCTCTGTCCTCCTTGGGGATATACATTATAGGGACAGCCCTGTGTCCTCCTTGGTGATGTACATTTTAGGGACAGCCCTGTGTCCTCTTTGGTGATATACATTATAGGGACAGCCCTTTGTCCTCCTTAGTGATGTACATTATGGGGACAGCACTGTGTCCTCTTTGGTGATGTACATTACAGGGATGTCTGTAAATAATGCTATGCCTGAGGTTTTTAAAAAGGTACAGGTGGCCGGGCGGTGGTGGTGGTGGTGGTGGTGGTGGTGGTGGTGGTGGTGGTGGTGCACGCCTTTAATCCCAGCACTCAGGAGGCAGAGGCAGGCGGATCTCTGTGAGTTCAAGGCCAACCTGGTCTACAGAGTGAGTTCCAGGAAAGGTGCAAAACTACACAGAGAACCCGTCTCGAAGAACCCCCCGCCCCCCCCCCAAAAGGCACCTGGTGACTGTGGTGCAAGACTTTGATCCCAGGACTTGGGAGACAGAGGAGTTCAAGGCCAGCTTGGTCTACATAGTGAGTTTCAGGAGAGCCAAGGCTACACAGGGAAACCCTATCTCCAGGTGGGGGCGTGTCACAGGCTAAAGATGAACTCAGTGGCAGAACACTTGCCTACCATGTGCAGAGGCCCTGGGTTTCAGCCCCAGCACTAAGAATAGAAGTACATGTGTTTCTACTGCATGTTGGAAACATGTTATCTTAATTTGTGAATCATGATGTTGTCCAGAAAAATCATGTGTGGTGCAGATTTTGTCCCATTGACTACTTATAGCACACTTCTAGAAAGTGTTGACATTTCCCTTCAGTTCAAAACTTTTTTGAACCCCGCTGGGTGGGCCACTTCACATTTCCCAGCTCCTCTCACGCCCTCACCTCTTGGGATCAGCAGCTGTCCTCGTCCAGTTTTCTAGAAAAAGAGCAAATGCAAACCACTGGACATGTTTTAAGTCTCTCTTCTGTATTCTCTCTTCCTTACAAACTCAGTCTTACAGCTGTTGCTTCTGTTATCTTGACAACAGGTGATCCTCTACTGTTCAAGGTCTTTGGACAATGTGTCTTCAAATTTTTGCACAGCATGACTATAGACCCACTGTAGAAAAACAGGAAAGTCAGATGATGTGTAAGTGAAAAATGACCCTGCTCTAATCCGCTCAGCCCTAATTTACCTTGCTCTTCTGTTTTCGTTGTTGCTGTTGGTTCTCAGATCCCATCTGGGACCTACCTACCCTGGTCTCCTGACTTCTAAAGCAGCCTGCTGACTTCCACAGCACTGTCCCTTCTAGATGTCACATAGACACCTGCCGTCGCCACGTCCTCAATGGCAGCTTCTATCTTTTCTCCAAAATTGATGGTGCTTCCTTTCACATCTCTCTTCATTGGGAGAGAGCACGAGACATGCCTGGTGCCTGCTTGCTGTCCTGTCTGCTCAGCCATGGTCTGGATCTGCCCACTCAGCTCCACGCTTCTTGAGCCCCATCCCATCCCAATTTCTGTTTTCCCTTCTCCTCACCCCGCCATCATAGCCTACCTGGATGGTGGCCATGATCTCTCAATTGCTCTTGAGTCCGTTCCCATGTGTTAATCTTAAACACACAATTATGTTCACCTCTGTCTGTTTCCTGTTCTCCAAAGATCCCATCCTACTTCATTACATCACTTCAAAGTCCCAAATGGCTTGACTCTGGGTGTCCCAGCTTACTGCTCACCTTTCACTGGGACACTGTTGTGAGCCTCAGTTCCAGAATGTGCCGGTCTCATTTTCTCCCTGGGAACCTTTTCCTGCCCCCTCACCCCCACCTGCTTGGTTCTTTTGGTGACTTGATCCTCATTCATCTTTGCTGTCCTTCCTGGCACCCTCGGTCACATTCACGGGCAAGTTAAGTACCTTTTATAGACCCACAGCACTTTCGTGTGTTCCCTTCCCACACTCTGCCCAGCCACCCGGGACATCCTACTCCTTTGGATCCTCCAAATTGTCCGTCGCTTCTGGCCTCCTCAGCCACCACTGCCTGCAGCCTCCTCTCCTCCCATTTCCCTCCAGCTGGCAAATCACTGCTTGTTCTCAATTTCTCAGCCTAAAGATAACTTCCTTTATGAAAGCGTCTTAATGGCATGCCTTTCTCCCCTCTTTTCTCACTGTGAGCTGTCACTGATGTGCCTCCACCTCCAGCCCTGGAATTATAGTCATGTGCCACCATGCCCAACGTTTACAGGGGTGCTAAGGATTGAGTTCAAGCTCTGATGCTTATGCAGCGAGCACTTTACCTACTTTCCTGTCCCTGTAGCCCTGGTGTGTGTTTAAAAATATTTTTTTGAGGGAGCAGGGGGGCTATGTTCAAATTCATTGTGTAGGGTGACCTTGATCTCAGTCAACCTGCCTTCAGCTCATAAATGCTGTCTGTGATACCAGGCATGCGCCATACCTTAAGACACTCTGTTATAGGCTGTTACACACGTCTCTATAACTTGCCTATTGCAACCTCGTTTGTGACTGCCTAGGAAATATCTGTTCTTCTTTTAGTTTTTTGTTTTGTTTTGTTTTTCGAGACAGGGTTTCTCTGTGTAGCTTTGCGCCTTTCCTGGAACTCACTTGGTAGCCCAGGCTGGCCTCAAACTCACAGAGATCCGCCTGGCTCTGCCTCCCGAGTGCTGGGATTAAAGGCGTGCGCCACCACCGCCCAGCTTTCTTTTAATTTTTTTAAAGAATTCTATTTATTGGTGTGTGTGTGTGTGTGTGTGTGTACATGATGCATGGAGAGGGTGCAGATGTACCCATGCCATGGTGTTCTCCTATACTCATCAGAGGACAACACTTGGGAGTCAGTTCTGTCCTACCATGTGAGTCCTGACGATGGTGTGGCAAGTCGCTGTCATCCACGGAGCCACCTCACTAGCCCAGTTGCCTGTCTTTTTGAGGGACTTTAAATTTAATGGGGTCAGGAACTCAGTGTCTTTGTTCTTCCCTGCTGTATCCGTGACTCTAGCACAGAGCCTGGGGCCAACAGAGCCTCAACAAACATTTCTTAAACAAATCGGTTGCGCTTCCCACCACATTGCTGCAATGTCTAATATGTCTTTCTTGGCAGGGACTGTTCTATTCAGGGTTGCATGAATATCACTGAGCATGCCCATGCTTGTAGTAGCTAGCAAATGTAAAATGATTGAATGAGCTGCTCTCAGCAAATCAGAAGACCTGTGTCTTCTTAGTGAGCTGGTACTGGCAGGCTTCGACTCATTCATTTTTCAGACCTCATTTGATTTGTCTAGAAGCTCAGATCCACAAATAGCAGACACATTATCACCAGTGACGCCCTGTGATCTCCCACCAGAAATATAGGCAGAGTAAGTTTCTTATTCTTTGAACATAGGAATGATATTAAATTAGTAGCCAAGCTCTGTCCAAAAAGAGTAGGCAGAGAGCTGTAGGAGAACAGGGAAACTACCTTCTGTTATCCTTATACCCCAAGCCTAACCAGACCACAGCAACACTGTGGGGTGGGATATAATTACACTCACATTCCCAGATCAGAAAAAGACTGCTCCGTTCAGGAAACCCAGGGAAGCTACTTGGCTGCCCAATACCACTTCACCCCTCTATTGTGCTCCACAGACCCTTGATAATTTACTTCTCTTTTGTGTTTTCCTCACATTATCATAATTTATTATGTAAATACATTAGCTATCATCTACTCTGTCTTCCATAAGACAGATGCTTTAGATAAATTAATCTCCCAAAAACAATTGCACAAGTTTAGAATTGTCCTCTTCTTCTGAGGTGTTGAAACTGGTTTGTAGGCCGGTTTGAAGGTAATTCACAATGACACCTACTGGGATTCTAACTCTGACATGGGAGATTCTCTTGCTATCTCCACTTTCTTACTGTGAACCCTCTCTTTTGGCTTGGGTAAGTGAGGATGAAGTCACACGATCCCCAAATGTCTCTCAAGCTTGTCCCTGCCTAGGGAGGGCATAAAAAGGTCTTTGTTGTTGTTACTTATGTGTTTATTTTGGTGGGAGAAGCCCCACCCTCCCAGGCCTTGTTGTTGACCAACTAATACCTTCGGCTCTTTCTGTATACAAGCCATGTAGTTCTTGGGGGTCGGGGAAAGGATGGATGGAGCAGAGAAGTTTCATGCGTAGAATAAAGAGGAAATTGAGTTAGAGACAGATGAAACAGCAAAGTACTTCATGATATATAAACATTAGTGTTGGACAGTGAGTGAAAAACACATGGATGATCTCCATAATATCAAAAGATCACCCTTGCAAAAGCCAGTGGCCGTGTGCACGCCTTTAATCCCAGAATTTGGGAGGCAGAGGCAGGAAGATCTCTGAGTTCATGGCCAACCTAGTCTACAAACTGAGTTGCAGGACAGCCAGGGCTACTCAGAGAAACCCTATCTGGAAAAACAAAACAAAACAAAAACAAAAACACTTGCACAACATCAGTGCACTAGCCAATGCAGAATGTACTGAATGTACCTAGTGTTGTAATTTAAAGGCAGCAAGGAGTCATGCCATACAACAGGCCTCACATGGCAAGTTTATTGGGGGAAGGGCAGAGAAGGGGCAGAGACTGGTCTCTGGGGATGAGAGCAAAGGAAGAGAAAGAGATGGGAGGTGGGCAAGGCCCAACTTTTATAAGGAACATAGCAAATATGCTCAGGGGGTGCTCTTAGTGACTGACTGAGGATGGATCCTGTCAGGGCCCTAAGAGCAGGCCAGTACAGATGCCTGAATGCTAACACCTTGCAAGCTGAGACACACTCCAGTGGCTTAATAGAAAGAACATTCCGTTTCTGTTTATTAAATAGTCTCTTCAAAATTAGTTAATTTTTGGTGGTGGTGATGAGTCTTTTTTTTTTTTTTTTTTTTGAGACAGGGTCTCACTATGTGGCTCTAGCTGGCCTTGAATTCACTCTGTAGACCAGGCTGGCCTCAAAGTCACAGAGATCTGCCAGTCTCTGCTTCCTAACTGCTGGAATTAAAGGTATGCAGCTCCATGCCTGGCTTTCAAAATTAGTTTAAGTTATTTTGGAGCTGGGTGTGGTGGCACAGGCCTGTAATTCCAACACTTGGAGACAGAGGCAACATCAGAAATGTAAGGTAAGCTTAGCTATATAGAGTTTGAGGCCAGCTTGGGCTACATGGAACCCTGCCTCAAAAATAAATAAATAAAAGCATTTTGTAGTGATAGAATTTCCCATTTTTTCCCTATAATTTCTCATTTCTAGAGACGATATCTGGAGGTTCACTTTTAACCTAAATCAATTTTCAAGGATATAAGAATATTAGAAAAATTTTCAGTTAGTTGATGCCATTTTTCCAGGTCATTTTACAGCCATTAGGATCAAGTAGAATGCAAGGACTGTGTTGTTTCTGATTGACTTTATAGCAAGGACATCCTAGTACATCCTCGATAAGTCCTTTCAGATCGGGGAAGCCCACAGGAATGGAGAACAGAAAGCATCTCTCTGTCCATCTTCCTATCTGTCTCCAAAATATAGGTATGTGGTATCATGTCTTATTATTAGGAATTTTGTAAGTTGTTCCATTCCAAGAAAACTGACTCTTTAAAATTAAGTTTTGCTTTGAGAACAAACATGAACATACCAAAAGTTTGAGTAACAGAATCGGTTTCCTTATGAGTAAACGTATATGAGAGCATATAAAATTGTTTAACTTAAGCCATGTGTGGTGTCGTGTACCTGGAATCCAGCACTTGAGAGTAGAGACAGGCAGATCAGGAGTTCAAGAGCAGCTTCAGCTACATGGTGAGTTTGAGGCCAGCCTGGGCTATGTGAGACTGTTTTATTTATTTATTTTTTTAATTTGTTAATTTTTTTGGTTTCTCGAGACAGGGTTTCTCTGTAGCTTTGGAGGCTGTCCTAGAACTCTCTTTGTAGACCAGGCTGGCCTGGAACTCACAGAGATCCACCTGCCTCTGCCTCCCAAGAGCTGGGATTACAAGCATGCAATACTACTGCCTGGCTGGGACTGTTTTAAACAGAGCAAAGACTGCTTAATGTAGAGGAGTGTACACTGACCACAACCCACAACCTTTCTCACCCAGACTTCTAGAAAGGTTAGGGTGAAAAATGCTTTAAAAAAAATACTGTCAATCTCTCAACACCTACTTCTGTTTTCTTTGAGACACTGGTGCATGGCTTCAACCTGATTCTCCTGGTTGCTGGGATCATAGGTCTGCCACAGCTTTGCTCTAGCTATACATGTATGTAGCATATAGGAGTCAGAGAACGGCTTTGGGGAGCTGACTCTCTCTTCCACCCCTCCCTGAGTTCCAGTGACTGAACACAGGCTTTCCTGGCAAGTGCCTCTACCCACCGAGCCATCTCCCAGGCCCCTAATTCTGGGTTTTAATTGCTAATTTGTTTTTGTTAATTTACAATGTGCAGTAAAATGTTTAATTGCTACTCTTATCAATGTCCTTTCTTTCGGGGAAGTTTGCTGAGACATGGAAACAGTCCTGCTAGTCATGAGGTTTTTGTTTGCTCTGGGATTAGTAAGGTAAAGAGAGGCAAAGGCCACCGCAGAGTCTGGGCAATATTCTATGTTATCCTAATATGATATTAGATGAGGGCTCTGCTCATTGACAAGAAAATAAAAGGTCGGTAGCAGTCCCTTGCTTACCTTTGCTGTTACTTTACAATGCCATAAAATATACTTATCAAGGCAACAGTGGGAGGCACAGGATATTTATTCATTTATTTTGATTTTTTTGGAGACAGGATCACACTCATAAGTCCATTCTTGTTTTGGACTTACGGCAATCCTCCTGCCTCAGTTTCCTAAGTGCTGGGATTACAAGTGTGAGCCACCACACCTGGCTCTAAGATACTCATTTAGATGTTGCTCCTTTTCTAGTTTTCTCTGTAAAGAAGTTTCTAAACTGGAAGGTGGTGGTGCTGCACACCTTTAATACCAACACTTGGGAGGCAGAGGCCAATCTGATCTACAAATTGAGTTCCAGGACAGCCAAATTCAAACCATATCCTTGTGTGTTAGGTAAGAGCTCTACCATTGAACCCCATGCCCAGCCTTCAGCTCAGGCCTTCCATGTCACAGGGCACTATCCACAGTGGAATATGAAGAAATGTGGTAATGGCAGAGAAAATGGCCATGTGTCTGTCATCCCAGGCCTGTTACACAGAGAAACCTTGTCTTAAAAAACCAAATCAAAACAAAACAAAAAATGTCTATACTTTGAGAATCTTTATGCATTTTTCCTTTTATAAATAAGAGCTTATAATATTGCCCATGCTAGACTCAGAACTGTAGGCTCAGGGGCTCCTCCCATCAAGGGAACCAACTCCTCAAGTAGCTAGGATGACAGACACATGACCATTTTCTCTGCCACTGCCACATTTCTGCATATTCCACTGTGGATAGTGTCCTGTGATATGTAAGGCCTGAGCTGTAGGCTGGGCATGGGGTTCAATGGTAGAGATCTGTTAATCTTCAACACCATACACAACAAGCACATGAGTACTAACGGGCGCGCGCACGCGCGCACACACACACACACACACACACACACACACACACACACCTCACGTGATAGTCTGTTAAGGCAGAACAAGCAGAACAAGCAGACAACCATCACCACAGGGGTTGTAAATATGTGTCACCGTGCCCAGCTTCTTTACGTGGGTTCTGAAGACCAACTCAGGACCTCATGTTCCTTCCTTCCTTTTCTTTCCTTTTCTTTCCTTTCCTTTCCTTCCTTCGTTCCTTCCTTCGTTCCTTCGTTCCTTTCTTCCTTCCCGACTTCCTTTCTTCCCATCTTCCCGCCTTCCTGCTTTCCTGCCTGCCTTTCTGTGTGTTTGTGGGTTGTCCATATCCATGTGTGTGTAAATGCATGTGCGTTTGCAGGTGTACATGCCCATGTGTGCAAAGACCAGAAGTCAACCCTGGGTCATTCCACAGGCACCTTTCACCTTGTTTTTTTAGAGACAGGTTCTCTTGTTGCCCTGAATCTTGCAAAGCAAGCGAGGCTGACTAGTGAGTTCCTGGGATCTACCTATATTCTCCTCCCTAGTACTGGAATTGTAAGTATGTGCCACCATGCCCAGATTTTTTGTGTGGGTTCTGGGGATCAAAACTCTAGTTCTTGTGTTCACATGCCAAGCACTTTACCAGCTGAACTCTCTCCAACCCAGGAATCCAGTTTGCAATAGTTCACTCTTGTGAACCCCATAGTTAGCTGAGAGTTTGATCAGACAGACCAAAGTCTGCCTGGACTGTTATGTACTGGTTCAACTTCAAGGCACAAGTTTTAATGTGTCAATGTGAGTGGCCAGCAAGATATAACACAAGGCTTGTTGTGTCGAGTTAGGGCACCTGAAACATTTAGCTATCACCTGATATTTATAAAAAAAAAAATTTAGTAAATGATAGCCATGTACACAATTTATGCATAGACCCCACTTTTATCAATACAGAGTTTTATAAAAACATTACCTCCTTACGCCAGAACATGGGAATGCTATTAATGCAGTGTAAGCCCATCTAAGCTTCCCCAGCCCCTCATCAGACATGGCTGACTGGTGTGGGGTATACTCCCTTGCCGAGGTCTGTCTACATATACCTCGAGTTTACATCATTCCTATCTGTATGTGTGGCCACAGTGCTTGTGTGTTGGTTTGTGACTTGCAGTTTGTATTCTGAATTATTTATTCTTTGTTTCTAACTTATCTAAGTACAACCTACTGCCCCAACTAACAGAGGTCATTTTGGATTCCATGTGTGTTCAGTCTTTCTAGCTGCAAAGAACTATTCAAAAGTCCAGTTGCTGGAGCTAAAAAGACTGACTTATGCCCTGTGGTGGTGGTGCACACCTTTACTCCCAGCACTAGGGAGGTAGAGGCAGGCGGATCTCTATGAGTCTGAGGCCAACCTGGTCTACAGAACAAGTTCCAGGACAGGCTCCAAAGCTATACAGAGAAACCCTGTCTCAAAAAAACCAAACCAAAACGAAAGGACAGACGCAGTCAGTAAAGGTAGGTGCCACCAAGACTAAGACTGAGTGCCATTCCTGGGACTCAGACGGTGGAAGACTAAAACCAACTCCTGAAAGCGGTCTTCTGACTTCCAAAGGCACACATGCGTGCACACCCTCCTCCCAGCCCCACCCTCCAAAGAAGTTAATAAATGTGAAATGAGTTGGTTTTTTTTTTTAAGTCCAGCTGCTGTTTGCATGCCTGCCTCTTAGGCTTTGAGAGATAGAGCATATTCTTTGCCAAAAAGAACAGCCTCCTTCCTCTCGGCTCTGTGCCCACTGACTTGGAACAGCTGCCAGCTCCTAGTGAGCTGAAGGCTTGCCACAGTGTTTCCAGGCTTCAGAGTCCACCAGGAGCTCCTCTTTCTGTGAAAGCCGAGCATCAGTTGACTCGTGTCCCAGTCCTACCGTGGGCCCCACATAGTTCCTATGAAGGCCAGTGAGAGGAGGCTCCAGTGACCAAGTCCTGAGCCTCTGCCACTGGAACAGCACAATGAGTTTATGGCTCCTGCCCAGTGATAGAACCTCTGTGCTGGAGGAGATGGAGACAGGCGGGTCACTGGGCGTCACTACATGGCCCCTCTGGCTGGAAAAGTGCTGAGGTCCAGGTCTCAGGTAATGAGGCAGAGAGAAGAGGACAGCTTCTGACGTTTTCCTCTGGCCTCTAAGTGAGAGCATGGAAGTGTGTGCAAACACACACACACACACACACACACACACACACACACACACACACACGTGCGCACAAGCACACACACAGATACAGATCTGATCTGGCTGCTTTTAAAGTCTTCATCTGTGGCTTGACGCACAGACCTGTATAAACCAGAGCCAACGCTACACATCAACTGTGCTTCGTGGTATCCGTCTTTCTCTCTGCCATGTCTCTGCCTGGCTAACTTCTCCCTCTTTTTAATTTGTTATATATATAATTTTAAGTTTTTGAAATATATATATATATATATAATATTTTCAATTTGTTATATGTCATTTTTTTGAGACAGGGTCTCATTATATAGCACTGGCTGGCTTGGAATTCACCGTGTAGATCAGGCTAGCTTATAACTCGAGAGATCTGCCTGCTTCTGTATACCCACTACTAGGAATAGCGGACCTTGTGCACCACCATGCCTGGCTTATTGTTACTTCTAATAGTACATTTCTGTAAGGGCTGGGTGACATTTCAGTGCATCTCAACAATGCACAAAAATCAGATCAGAGTGAATGGCATATCCACTCACTCAGACCTTCATCATCTCTTTGTCCTAGGAATAAAAGTCCTCTGCACTAGCTGTTTTGAACCATCCAATTAAGTGTTTTCTTTCTTCTCCACTGCTTTTTGTTTACTTCTGTTGTGTGTATATGTTGATGATGTATGTATGGGTTGTGATGGCCACAGCACATCTCTGAGGACACGGGACAACTTGTGGGGATGGCATTCTCTCCTTCCACCACATCTGTCCTAGCTGGGGATTGAACTCAGGTCGTCAGTTTTGACAGCAAGTGCCCTTGCCCTCTGTATGCTGGTTAGTTTTGACGTCAACTAGCACAAGCTAATCTCACGCAGGAGGAGGGGTCTCGCAGATATTTACGTTATGATTTATAACAGTAGCAAACTTACAGTTATGAAGTAGCAATGCAAATAATTTTGCAGTTGTATTATAGGGTTGTGGCATTAGGAAGAAAGAGAACCGCCGGCCTAGCCCATTGTGGCAGATGCCACACCTCGGCTGGAGGTCCTGGGTTCTGGAAGAAAGCAGGCTGGCCAGCCAGTAAGCAGCGCTCCTCCACGGCCTCTGCACCAGCTCCTGTCTCCAGGTTCCTGTCCTGCTTGAGTTCCTGTCCTGACTTCCCTCAGAATACGTACACCAAATAGACTCCTTCCTCACACAGCTGCTTTTGGTCATGGCACAGGGATAGAAACCCAAACTAAGACACTCTGGGGTAACTTACTGAGCCAGTTCATTGTTCTCTCCTGCAGTTATCCGTTTGCAGATATAGCTTGGGGTCATTACTCCTATCCAACTGTCTGCTGTAGTGGTCAGGCCTCTCCGGTGCACTCCTGGCCACAACCACTCAGCACGAATGTCACCTCCTCTCAAGAACCTTCTGTGAGGCCCTGTCTCCTCTGTTCCTCAGGAACCTTCTGTGTATGGTGGTTGGAATTAGAAATGTCCCCATGGGTTTGAACACTTGGCCTCAGCTGGTGGTGTTGTTTGAGGAGCAACTTTTAGGACACAGATCCTTGCGGGAGGATGAGAGTGCGTAGTCGGCCCCCACTCCCAGTTCTTTCTCCACCTCCTGTGTGTAGCTAAAGACGAGATCTCCCAGCTTCCTTTCCTGGCCATCTGCTGCCACGCTTCTCCCACCAGTATGGGCTTTCCCTCTAGAACACTAAGTCTAGAAACCACTTTTGGTCACGATATCACAACAACAAAGAGTGCACTAGGTGCTGGGTCCTGGGCCTTGGGTCCATCTTACAGTGTGACTTCAATGGTCTATCTGCCCACATACTTCTCACTCCCCTGCACCCTCGCTGGACTGTAAAGTAGAGGATTAATGTTTGGGTTTGTTTTCTCTCTGGGTGGGAGAGCACCTTGAACCTCTGGCATGGCAGGTTAAGTGCTCCAGCATCAAGCCCCAGCCTGGTTCAGCCTCAGGAACGAGCTTTGATGGCAGTGTAGTGGCAACTCACTGCCAACAGTGTATAAACACGACTTCGCTGCCTAGAATTCATTTTCTATGGCACAATTTTGTGAGATCCCCTTTCCACTTTAAATTCTTGAGGCAAAACAGACAAATCAAAGAGAGTCTGAATGGTAAACGCTCATTTATAAAGAATTCTGTTCAGAGCAGCTGTGGCCTCAAATAAAGATTTCACTTTCTTGAAATTCTGCAGGAAACACTATGCAGTGAAATTTTTACAGTTTTCTCAAGATGTCCTCGTTAATTAGTTTCCTTGACAAATATTTACTTCAGACCTCCTGTCTGCTAACCCTGAAATAAACCTGGATGATGCAGGAGGGGAGACTGAGTCCTCGTTGTCCCAGGGTTTACAGTCTAGAGAAGGGCTAGATGCTATGCATGTAAGAGACAGTGAAAACATGCTAAGATCTGAAGCAGAATTCAGTGAAGAAAATTCGTAGAGGCTATAGTAAAAATGACTGTAGAGGGGGTGGAGAGATGGCTCTGCAGTTAAGGGCCCTGGCTTCTCTTCCAGTGGTTCAATTCTCAACATCGTAATTCCAGATTTGGGGAATTCAACACCCTCTTCTCACCTCCATGGATCCTGCATGCATGTGGTACACAGACATGCATGCAGACAAAGCCCATATATATATATATATATGGTATGATAAAGTAAATAAACCTAAAATAAACCTAAAAAAAAAAACTTACAGAAAATGGTCCACCAGGATCACAAGTTCAAGGCCAGCCTGAACTACTGTGCAAGACCTTACGCCAAAATAAAATAACAACCAATGGGGAGAAAAGAAGGAAGGAGGAATGAAGGAGAAAAGAACAGTAGAATCTGTGCAGACGGGGTGATCAGAGATCTCACTTAGAGCAGAGGGTCTGGATGATGTGGAAAAAAACTTGAGAGAGATTAGAACGACAATGCTTCTGTAATTACTGCTACAAATACAAGGGAGGGAAACGTGGGAGAGGGGAGCTGAGTCAGTGAGCAGAGGCTGGCCAGCCACCGTATACAGGAAGTCTAGATGGGATTCAAAATGTAAGAAAAGACTGGGGTGCTGGTGCACATCAGAATCCCAGAATTTGGAAGGTTGAGGGAGGATGGTCACAAGTTTGAGGCCAGCCTGGGCTACCTATCAAGAACCTGCCTCAAAAACAAAAGAGGTAACCTGGTTTAGAAATCAGACCTTTAATCTCAGCACTTGGGAGGTGGAGGTAGGTGGATCTCTGAGTTTGAGGCCAGCCTGGTCTACACAGTGAGGTCCAGAACAGCCAGAACTATGAGGGGGGAGGGTGGGGGACAGAAAGGAAAGAATGAAAGAAAGAAAAGAGAAAGAAAGAAAGAAAGAAAGAAAGAAAGAAAGAAAGAAAGAAAGAAAGAAAGAAACAATCTAGACACACCTTAATCCCAGCATTCAGCAGGTAGAGGTAGGTGGATCTTTGGGTGTTCGCAGCCAGCCTGGTCTACATAGTGAATTTCAGGCCAGCCAGAGCTACAGAATAAGAACCTGTCTCAAAACAGAAAAGAAACATGAACAAACAAAACAACAACAAAACCAACAAAAGCCAGCTAAAAGCTTACTTTAGGGATGGATGAACATGAGCCAGTGTATTGCACTGTTATTCTTGGGTTGTTTTGTGTTTGTTTGTTTGTTTGTTTGTTTTCTTTATTATGTAGCTCTATGCTAGAACTCACTCTGTAGATCGGGCTGGCCTCTGCCTGTGCTGGGGATAAAGATGTGAGTCACCACATCTGTCTTATTTTAATGTTATTTATTTTATAATTTTATAATTAAGACAGGGTCTCAGTATGTTGCCTAGGCTGGCCTCAAAACTTTTGGCTCAAATGTTCCTCAACGTCTCTGTCTCCTGAGTGGCTGGGATTACAGGTATGAGTAAACTGCCTGGGCAGTTACAGCACCACAGTGGAACTATTCAAAGATGTGTGTGTGTGTGCGTGTGTGTGTGTGTGTGTGTGTGTGTGTGTGTGTGTAGAATAGTAGAAAGTCTTTGGATTCAGAAGCCAAATCCCTAAAAGGGAAAATTAATAAACTTCTTCAGAATAAAAATGAAAAAACGGTTTTCTGCTTTCATTGGAGGGTATGAAAATTCAGACTACAAGCTGGAAACAAGTATTCTGAAATCCCCCTCTGACAAGAACGGCGCTGAGGCTATCTGAAGGACTTGAATGCAGCTGCAATGGAAAAGGCGGTGATCCAATTAAGAGACAGGACATTTTCTTGCAGACTGTGTCCAGAGACGACCACACACAGATGTTGCTGACCACGGGGCAACGCAAGCTAAGCCCACAATGCAACACCACTCCGCTGTCAGGACGGCCACAGGAGAAGACAGAACAGTCTCAACTGCTGGCGAGAAGGATGTCTCAAGAAAGTGGACCTCTAGCGCAGTGAGGGGTGTGTACAATGGTCCAGTCGCAATGCAAGGGTTTTGGCAGTTTCTTTAAGAGAAGAAGAAGAAAAAAAAAAAACCTAAACACATAACTACCAGAGAAACCAACATTTTCACTCATTTGGCATTTATCCCAGAGAACTGAAAACTTACATAAACGCAAAAATCTGTGCCTGAATATTCATAGGAGTTTCAGTAGCTCAGCCTGGAGACAATTCAGATGTCCCCAGCAGGTGAACGGCTGTGAAAGTTGTGATCTGTGCACGACATGGAATATTACTCAACAATGAAAAGAATAACTCTGTCTCTCTGTCTCTCTGTCTCTCTGTCTCTCTGTCTCTCTGTCTCTCTCACACACACATACACACACCTACCTTGAGCAAATTTCCAGGGAATGTTGCTAAATAAATACAGTCAATCACAAGGGGTTAGTTATTTTTAGTTCCATCTACATATATTCTTGTTGTTGTTATTGTTTGGGGACAGTTACATTCTGAAGCCTAGGCTGATCTCAAACTGTCAGTAATCCTCCTGCCTCAGCACTCCACATACTGTAATTATAGGCATGTGCTAGCACACCTGATCTATTAATATATATTCTTTTTTAATGCTTGGAACACTTTTTTTTTTTTTTACTACATCTGTTTATTTAGTCTGTGTCTCTGCGTGTGTCTCTGTACAGGCACACCTGTGTCAAGGCTCAGAGGGTAAAGACACTTGCTGCCAAACCTCATCAGACTTGACATCAATAACAGTAACCTACATGGTGGAAGGAGAGAACTGACTCCCTTGACCTACACACACACACACACACACACACACACACACACACACACACACACACACACAAATTAAAAATAAAAATAAAAATGTATGTGGATCTACAATTAACTAAAAAATTTTCATAGCTGGGGGTGGTGGTGGAGGTGGTGGTGGTGGTGGTGGTGGCAGCGGCGGCGGCGGCGGCGGCGGCGGCGGCGGCGGCACACGCCTTTAATCCCAGGATCCTGGAGGCAGAAGCAGATGGCACTCTGAGTTCAAGGCCAGTCTGGTCTACATAGTGAGACCCTGTCTGAGGGGTGGGCATGTGGGTAAAGCAACTTAAAGAAAAACCTGGGAAGATGCTGGACCCAGGGAAGCTGGGGAAGACTGCACCCTGAAGAGTGGTCCACAGGAGGACTGCACCCTGAAGAGTGGTCCACGGGAGGACTGCACCCTGAAGAGTGGTCCACCGGAGGACTGCACCCTGAAGAGTGGTCCACGGGAGGACTGCACCCTGAAGAGTGGTCCACGGGAGGACTGCACCCTGAAGAGTGGTCCACGGGAGGACTGCACCCTGAAGAGTGGTCCACAGGAGGACTGCACTCTGAAGAGTGGTCCACGGGAGGACTGCACCCTGAAGAGTGGTCCACAGGAGGACTGCACCCTGAAGAGTGGTCCACAGGAGGACTGCACCCTGAAGAGTGGTCCACAGGAGGACTGCACCCTGAAGAGTGGTCCACAGGGAGGACTGCACTACAGTGGTCCACAGGAGGACTGCACCCTGAAGAGTGGTCCACAGGGAGGACTGCACTACAGTGGTCCACAGGAGGACTGCACCCTGAAGAGTGGTCCACAGGGAGGACTGCACTACAGTGGTCCACGGGAGGACTGCACCCTGAAGAGTGGTCCACAGGAGGACTGCACCCTGAAGAGTGGTCCACAGGAGGACTGCACCCTGAAGAGTGGTCCACAGGGAGGACTGCACTACAGTGGTCCACGGGAGGACTGCACCCTGAAGAGTGGTCCACAGGGAGGACTGCACTACAGTGGTCCACGGGAGGACTGCACCCTGAAGAGTGGTCCACAGGAGGACTGCACCCTGAAGAGTGGTCCACAGGGAGGACTGCACTACAGTGGTCCACGGGAGGACTGCACCCTGAAGAGTGGTCCACGGGAGGACTGCACCCTGAAGAGTGGTCCACGGGAGGACTGCACCCTGAAGAGTGGTCCACGGGAGGACTGCACCCTGAAGAGTGGTCCACGGGAGGACTGCACCCTGAAGAGTGGCCCACGGGAGGACTGCACCCTGAAGAGTGGTCCACAGGGAGGACTGCACTACAGTGGTCCACAGGGAGGACTGCACCCTGAAGAGTGGTCCACGGGAGGACTGCACCCTGAAGAGTGGTCCACAGGAGGACTGCACCCTGAAGAGTGGTCCACGGGAGGACTGCACCCTGAAGAGTGGTCCACGGGAGGACTGCACTACAGTGGTCCACAGGGACTGGTCCTGGAGTTTTCCTGTATGTGGTCCCTTGTGATATATAAAATATGCAGTTAAAACAGAAAGCAAAACTGAAAAAGGAAAAAGATCTTCAAAGCAAATGGAGAGGAACTGAGCTAGAGTGACGCAGGGGCTGTGAAGAGAAGCTGGACACAAAGGAGGCTCATGTCCCAGGTCAGGCAGCCAGTGCAGAGGAGGAGAAGAGGCCACAGTTGACTTCTAACGACCTTTGCCATCTCAAAGGAACCTTCCCGGCAAGTTTGCCAAGTCCCCAGATGTATAAGAACCACAACAATATCTAATCACATCAGCATCAATGACATAATTATAGTTCCTGGATATTCCATGTCCCCTTTGGGTACCATGATACAAAACCGAGCACAAGGTCAAGGTGGGTCAAGGGACATGGGGTCATGGCTGCCCTGCCTTCCCACCCTCATCTTCTCACGAATGGGCTCTGGTGATGGCTATGTTCTCGTACCACCCTGACCATCTCAGTAACCACAACCCCAGGGCTGCAGGCAGAACCTGACATCTCCTATCCCCGCCCTAAAGGATAATGAGGCAGGCTTCTCTGGCACCGTGGAAACCTACACTTCTCATGAAGCCTGTCTACTTCTAGCTAGTTCCCAAGACAAAATCCTGTTCTTCCTTTCTTTTCTCTTCCTTCTTTCCTTTATTTCTCTTTTTCTTCTTCCTTCCTTCCTTCTTTCCTTCTTTCTTTCCTTCCTTCCTTCCTTCTTTTACCCAAAAGATAGGTTTTTTCTGTGTAGCCCTGGCTGTCCTGGAACTCACTCTGTAGACCAGGCTGGCCTCAAACTCACAGAGATCCTCCTGTCTTGACCTCCCAAGTGCTGGGATTAAAGACGTGCACCACCACCATGGTGGAATCCTTTTCATTTAAGTACATCATTTTGTACACAGAATACCCAGGACTCTCTGCTGCTGGTTGCTATGGATTCATCTCTGGGCGGGACTAACACCTTTAAGAACTAAAGAAGCCCTAGTCCCCAAACTCAGGGAACAACCCAAAGAAAATGAAGAAGCTATGTGTGTCTATGTGAGTGTTGTGTATGTTAGTGTGTACCCATGGAGACCAGAAGAGGGTGTCAGATCCCCTGGAGCTGGAGTTACACAAGGTTGAGAGCTTCCCAGTGTGGGTGCTGGGAACATATCAGCTCATATCAGAAGAGTAGTGCGTGCTCTTAACCACTGAACCATCTCTCCAGCCCCAAGCAATGTTTCTTTAAATTGATAACATAAGGAAGATACAGCACTTACCTAACTCACTATATTAAAATCACTAAACTACAGCTGTGAAGTATCGGATTGTGGATGCTTTCAACGTGTTGGCTCACAGCAACCTGAGTTTTCAGGGTCACACAAGACATCTCACCACTTGGGACATAAGTGGGGGATTTTAGGTATCAGACCAGAAGGAAGGGAGGTAATGAGCCCACAGCAAAGTGGAAAGGACACATGGTACTGGAGGGTCCCAGCGGTGCCCAGTGACCTCTCCCCTGCTCCCCCAAGTGGCCAGACCTGAGGTCAGCTAGAGGGAACCCGGTCAGTCCTTGTGCCCTGGAGGACTGTTCCAGCTGGCGAGCAGCTTGGGGAGACTGGTAACTGAAAAGAAGGTTCAGAAGTGAGTCAAGGCTCTAAAGACTTCGGAGTGGGACGAAACAGCACATCTGAGATGGAGTGGGAGGTGGCGGGCCGTTGGGAAGAGAATCTTGCAGGGAGAATGATTTGAGCTAAAAAATAAAAATAAAGCACAAAATCGGATTGGGTACCTGAAATACAAGATACAGCTGAGTGGGGGGGGGAGCCCCATCTGGCTTACCCTTTTCTGCACTTTCTACCTCTTGTAAACTTTACTTTTACCAAGATTTACTTTGTAGCATATGTGTGGGAAAAGAGATACAAAGTTTGGGTGGTTAGGATCCTATCTTAGATCTGCCACAGCTCCTATCCCTCCCCCTCCCTCTCCTGCCCTCCCCTCCCCCTCCCCCTCCTCCCCCTCCCTCTCCTCCCCTCCCCCTCCTTCCCTCCCCTCCCTCTTCTCCCCCTCCCTTCTCTCCTTCTCCCCTCTCTCTCCCTCTTCTCCCCCTCCCCTCCCCTCCCTATTCTCCCCTCCCCTCCCTCTTCTCCTCTCCCCCCTCTTCTCCCCTCCCCTCCCTCTCCTCCCCTCCCCCTCCCTGTTCTCCCGCTCTCTTCTTTCTCTTCCTCCTTCCCATTTTCCTACTCATCTTCCTCCTCTTCCACCCTTGCCCTGATTTTCTCTTCCTTCTTCCTACTCTTCTCCTCTGGTCTTTTTTGCTAATAAAAAAAAAATTTTTAAAGAAAAAAAGATTATAAAGCTGGGTGGTAGCCAGGCAGTGGTGGCACACTCCTTTAATCCCAGCATTTGGGAGGCAGAGACAGGCTGTTCTCTCTGAGTTCCAGGACAGCCAGGGCTACACAAAGAAACCCTGTCTCAAAACAAACAAACAAACAAACAAAAAAGATTATAGGGAGTGAAGCATAGCTCAGTGATAGAGCAAAGCTCAATGATAGAGCATACAATACATAGTTCAGCATGCATGAGGCCCTGGGTTCAATCCCTAGCACTCCATCCAAAAGGAGCAGAACTAAACATCAAAGTCCAAACCATGGATCCTTTGGACTGAATATCTTCAGGGTACCGCACTCTGTACAAAGTGCTGGGGACAGAGATAAACAAGACATACTCCTATAGGGGAGAAGTTCAGTGTAAGAAGAGACACAAGAGTCTGGCGGTGGTGGCGCACACCTTTAATCCCAGCACTCAGGAGGCAGAGGCAGGTGGATCTCTGTGAGTTCGAGGCCAGCCTGGGCTACAGAGTGAGTTCCAGGAAAGGCGCAAAGCTACACAGAGAAACCCTCTCTCAAAAGAAAAGAGAGACACAAGAAGAAAGTTCCTTCTTGGTTGTGGATTATGCCATATGCACAGACCCCATGGACACCCTTTGATTGTTAATGAATTAGTTTATATTTGTTTTGTTTTGAGATAGGTTGGCCTCACATTGTTTGGGGTTCAGGATGGTGGCGAACTCCTAATTCTCTAGCTTTCACCTCCCACATGCTGGTTTTACGATTGTGCACCACTATGTCTGGCTGTATGTATTAAAGTGTTTAATTCTCTGGACTGCTTTGTTTAAATTATGCTGGCCATTAAACAAGCTCAATGATGTAGAAATGAACAAACGGTGTCTCTATAGAAATCCTTATCTTCTGGAACCTAAGAAACATCACCTGTGTTGTAAAGCTGTTAGCCTTGGGCTCTCCTGTATGCTTAGAACCTAGTTAGTGCTCGTGTGATGCTTAAAGCATTGCAGTTCTTTGTCAGAGCTGCTCAGCTCACAGCAGCTCATCCACAGGAGGTAGGGGTATAGAAGCTCAATGCTGGGGAGATTCACTCAGTAAAGTGCTTTCTGGGTACAGGCTTGAGGACCTGAGGCCCATACCCATGTAAAACAGCACACCTGTAGACCTCAGAACTGGTCCAGTGTTGAAGACTAAGTACTGCACTTGCTGAGGACTTGAGTTCAATTCCCAGTTCCCCCGTGGGCAGCATACCACTGCCTGTAACTCCAGCTCCGGGGGATCTGATGTCTGTAGTCTTGAAGGGGAACCACACACACACACACACACACACACACACACACACACACACACATAAGTAAAATAATTCTTGAAAAGCACACCTGTAATCCCAGCCCTGTAGAGGCAGAGGCAGGGGGATCCCTGGGGCTCAGTGCCAGCCACTCTAGCCAAACTGGTGAGTTCTAGGTTCAGTGAGAGAGTCTGACTATAATGATAATGATAATAATAATAATAATAATAATAATAATAATAATAACTACAACAGCAATAATAATAATAATAAATAGTGTGAAGAGTGATTGAGAAGGAATCCAACATTGACCTCTGGCTTCTATATGTATGCACACAATTATGCACACATGTTTGTGCATACACAGACGCACAAGAGTGGCCAGATAAGGGGCAACCCATCTTCAGGACCCCTCCCTGTTACAGAAAACTGTTACTCTAATTCTCCATAAAATTTGCTTGCCCTTAAGAAAAAATGTAGGAACGCCAGGAGTTCCAGGTCTCAGGTCCTAAGGGTTTTGACAGAACATTCACTTTTAGCACTATTCAGAATGGCCCCTTCCATGGCTCAGAGTTGACAGCAGACAGTGGGTGGGGGAGGTCTTAGGAGCTTGGGCCAATAGCAGCAGTGGAATGAGAAGGAAGGGTGGGCATAGAGACACGGTCTCATCAGATGTGGATGTGACTACGGAAGGAAACAGAGAGAGCTTTGCATAACTCGCTGCTCAGGCAATGCATGAATAAAAGCAAAATTAGGCCGGACGGTGGTGGCGCCCACCTGTAATTCCAGCACTTGAAGGCAGAGGCAGGTGGATCTCTGTGAATTCGAGGCCAGCCTGGTCTACAAAGCAAGTTCCAGGACAGGCTGCAAAGCTACAGAGAAAGCCTGTCTCAAAAAACCAAAAAATAAATAAAAATAAAAATAAAAGCAAAATTAATGAGAGGTCAAGAAGAAAATGATAAATTTAGAGTTAGCTTTCTTGCCTGGGAGATGCTAACAGATCATAAAAGTGGAAATGTCTAGTCTCAAAGCTACTCATGTTGTAGTTCTGAGGTAGAGTGCTGTATAAGCATGTTCAAGGTCCTGGCTTCCAACCTGGGTATCTTTCAAAGGAAACCTCTAGGCCAGGTGTCATGGCTTGTGCCAATAATCCCAACACTTTAGAGATGGAGGAAGGAGGATCAGAAAGTCAGGGGCATCCTTGACTATGTAGCGAGTTCAAGGCCAGCTTGGGCTGCACAAGACCTTGTCTCAAAATCCCAACAGACAAAAATTAATTAATTAATCAAGTCCTTGATTGACATAAAACAACAGGTGCCCAGCCACAGACCTACGGAATCAAGTCTGCTTCACGAGGCTACACCTGTGAACCCCGACTTTGCCTCAGCTATGAGCCACTGAGGAAATCACAGAACTTCCTGAGCTCTGAGGATAAAACACCTAGGTTTTAGGGTGTTTTCTGTAGATGTGGTTAGTGCAAAGGAGCTTAAAAAAAGTAGACTTCTGCTCAGCAAGTCTGCTGAGGCCAGAGGCCACCTGTGGCCCACTGCAGCTGTGCAGCGCAGCCCAGCCCTCATCTGCACACTGCCAACTGCTCTGTACATCACTCTCAGAGCAGAGATAGTGGCTTCAAAGAGAACATGAAAAAGAGTTTTGACGGGCTTGTCGGGTTGTAAGAGTTTGCATATAGCTAATAAGTGAGGACTTCCATATAACACCATAATTTTAAAATAGGCATCTCACTCTTCAAAACCTTCCCTGTTTATAAATAGTTCCTCACACTCACCACAAGACAGACGTCTGTGTGTATGAAATCACTTCCCAATCTTGCTTGCAAAAAAGTCACCACTATGACATTTGTAATGTGTCATTTGTATAAATGCATGGAAACTCACTTCCTCCTCTGCTTCTCAGCTAACTGTAGAGAAAGCATTTGTATAGCAGAGTCATACTCCCCCCGCCCTTGTTTTTTAAGATCTCACTATGTAGCACTGGCTGGCCTGGAACTTGCTATGGAGTTTTGCCTGCCTCTGGGATTAAAGGCATGTTCCACCATACCCAGTCCATCCTGTTTTGTCTTCTTTTATTTAAAGTACGTGGTACAAGAGAACAACTTTCACAGGTCAGCTCTCTCCTTCCACCATGTTGAGGTGGGTCTCTGGTTTCTGCAGAACTTCATACTCCAGGTTAGCTGGTCCATACTCCAGGACAGCTCCCTGTCTTCATCTCCCTCCTTGCTGAGGGAGAGCAAAGACTGCAGAAGCTGCCACTGAATCTGGGTCTGTCACATGTATTCCGGGAACCAACTTAGGTTGTCAGGCTGGTGTGTCACACACTCTTCCCATGGAGCCATTTTGCCTGCCCAAAAGCCACCTTTTAAATACTTGCAGTATGGTTTTACAGTTAGCTGATTGCACTGGGAATTTTTTTTTTTTTTTTTTTTTTTTTTTTTTTTTGGAATAGGTGACTCTGGGTGGAATACACAGGTAGTAGAATATGTAACCATGGAAGGCTGTCACAGGATGCTGTTATGGAAATGACACAGGTCACCACTGTGGTGATGCTTTCTTGCACAGTCTGAACACCAGCTGTGTGCCATTTATACAAATGGACTTTGTTGGAAGCTCAGGGGATCAAAAGCTCCATGCATTCTAGGTAAGTGTTCTACCACACAGACTATACATCTAACCTCACATGTAGATTCTTACTGATCACCTTAAAAATCTCATTATCACTGTTTTCTTGGATGCTCCAACTTACCTAAACAAGAGAAAATACCAGAAGTGACTGTCATGTGGAGAAGGGACAGATATTTCAGCCAATGGAGTGAGCCTTGAAAGAGCCTGCAAATGTAATGTTGCTTCTGGGTATTAAGTTGATATCAGGATTATTAGGACAAACTGCATGAGGCTGCCATTTTTATTCATCAAATATTGGCAACTGCATTCGGCTCAGCCTTTATTGCAATGAAGCAATATTTATGGGTTGACCTGTGCTTTCTACGTGTCATCTAATTACAGAGAAAGTGCGTGGAAGAATCCCCACCTCCCCCTCCCGCTTCACATGGTTGGTTTGCAAAGTAGAACCATTCCTCTCATGATATTGCTTCACAGACTTTCTCAATGACAGTTCTGCAGCTCAGTCTGCCAAGAGGAACTTATATTTACAATGAGTCCATCAGCCATTGGTTAGAGTGGCCTTGTCTGGGAATTGTTCCCATCAGCAGAGAGAAGTTGACAGATAGTGTGACAGGGTGGCAACCTGCCCATAGGAGAAGCAGTTCTTGTTTATTTCTTTGCTGACTGGGATTGTACATGTACTGTCTCTACATCTTTCTTGAACTGAAACTCTAAGTATCTGAAATGCAAAGACCTCGAGGCAAAGGGTCATCTCATTGTTTAAAATGAGTTGAAGAAAAAGAATGTTGACCTGACATAAATAACAGCAGAATAGATTTGTGTCTTATTTCAGCGTGGTACGTACAGAGGCGGCACTTGGAAGGTAAAAGCAAGAAGATGAGAAGTTCAAGATAATCTTTGCCCACATAGTGAGTTCAAGACCAGCGTGGTCTACATGAGACTCTGCCTTAAAATTCATAATAACTATAAAGTGTAACCAGCCTAGATGTCCACCAATAGATGAATTGATTAGGGGATGTAATGCCCTTTTGTGAGCACTAGGTACACACATGGTTCACATACACATACAAAGGCAAAAACATCCATACACATTTTAAAAAATCTAAATTAAAAAGGAATGTCTTTTTCCATGTAATCAAATTTTGAATGAATGACTAATCCATGACCCTTCCTTGAAGTCTAATTTTGTATCACAGCAGTAAATGGGATTAGGAAATTCTTCAACAATTGCTTTTAAAGTTATTTTAGGTTCTGGTTTGGGAATGATTTTTGTTTTAAGACAGGGTGGTGCACACCTTTAATCCCAGCACTCGGGAGGCAGAGGCAGGAGGATCTTTGTGAGTTCGAGGCCAGCCTGGTCTATAGAGTGAGATCCAGGAAAGGCTCCAAAGCTACAGAGAAACCCTGTCTCGAAAAACGGGGAAAAAAAAATAGACAGGGTCTCATGTAGCCCAAGCCAATCTCTAACTTTGTATCAGAAGATGACCTTGAACTCCTCATCCCTCTGCATTCACCTCCTGAGTGCTGGGATGATAGGTACAAGACACTATATCCAGTTTACGTGGTGCTGGGACCCAGGGTTTTGTGCATGCTAGACAAGTATCAACTGAGCTCCATCTCTAGCCTCTAAAATGAGTTTATGAAACTTGAAATGGCTGCTACTCATGAGAGCTTGATGGTAAAAACCCATGGCTAATGATACCGCACACTGGTCACAGGACTTGGAGAGACCAAACTGTAGTGACCTGGAAGCTCCCCCTCTACTGGCTAGCCTTCAGAGTACTGACAGGTGCCATGCAGACCACCGAGGAGGAAGTCGACAACAGTCTTTCCCAGCTCTGTGTGGAACCTTCAAGCAACAATAACAACCAGTCTGGCTGTAGATGCCCTGGGTGCAAGAGTGGCATGAATGTTATGGGGTAACCAACCACTTTGTGCTTGGATTAAGGCTGTTCCGCAGGAGGAAACTTACCTGATACTGTAAATCTGTCCAAGAACCCATGGCTGGGGAGCTCTTCAGCCATAGGGGTAAACTTACTACTACGATTTTCTAAATGGATGTAGTATCCAACTAACTTTTAAATATTTATCTCCATACCCACCATTAGTATAGCTGTCAGTTCTCATCAGAGAAGCATCAGTGTGTAGAAGGTAGTTAATACTGAGATTTGGAACTGGTCAAAATACAGAAAAGACATGTCAGTCATCAGTCATTGATAAGAGCTCTATATCACAGCGCTCCCCCAAAGGCACGGGGAACACTAAAGAAGAAGGGGCAGAGAGACTGTAAGACCCAGGGGTCAGAGAGGACAGTGTCTTCTGGACCTGAAAGGACAGTTGAAAAAGAAAAAAGAGAAAAAAAGAAAAGAAGAAGAAAAAAGAAAGAAAGAAAAAAGGACAGTTGAGTTCATGAACTCACAGATGCTTCGGTTGCCTGCATAAGACTCATACAAAATCAAGACAGTCAACATCTCAGCGTGAATGGGTAGAGGGGGCAGGACATCAACTCCCACCCCTAACTGAGGAGGTATTGACAGTTGATGGCTGCAAAGAGGAGGGTTTATTTCCTCTCTGTGGGGTGGCCCATACCCACGAGTATATATATGGGCAGCACTATTGGAACTCCGTAGGTAATTTAAAAAAAAAAAAAAAAAAGCAGATATGAAGTTGGGAGGAGAACATGGGGAGTTCTGGAAGAATTGGAGAGAGGAATGGTGGGGGGGGGGGTGTCGTCAAATTCTAAATACATTATATGTTGCTCATCCAGAGGGTCCAAAAGTTTGTTCCCAGCACTCATATTGAGTGTTCACACCTGTCTGTAACTCCTCTGAAGCCTTCTTCTAACCTTCACAGGAACCCAAATTCATGTGGCATATACCATGTACTCTCATGAGTGCGCACACACACACACACACACAAGCACGCACTGTGTGGGCTCTCTCTCTCTCTCTCTCTCTCTCTCTCTCTCTTTGTTTTTTGTTTGTTTGTTTTTTGTTTTTTTGTTTTTTTCAGACAGTATTCCTCTCTGTAGCTTTGGAGCCTGACCTGGACTAGCTCTGAGGACTAGACCTCACAGAGCTCCACCTGCCTCTGCCTCCCGAGTGCTAGGATTACAGATGTGTGCCACCGCCACCCAGCCAGTGTGGGCACTCTCTTAAGAAGTGCTGGCTACCAAGAGTAGCAATGCTCCTCAATGTAACAAGTTAGGAAATTAAGCATGCACTCAGTGCCTGTCTTAAGCTTGTTTGGTATTGTAAGAAACTTGTTACTTTTTCACAAAATTCACATCTAGAAGTCCGGATTTGAGTGTGTGAGCTCTGTTACTGTTAGTTGAGGGTGGGGGTGCGGTTAGTTGGTTCTAAGAGCCTTAGCTTCTCCTTATCTGGAAAAAGGTTAATCATAGCAGTAATTGCAGCTGAAGGGGAGAGAGCTCTGATACTTTTGCTTACCCTAACTCAGATGCTTCTTTGTAGAGTGTTAGTAATTCTTCCAGACAGACTCATTTCCACAGCACCTCTTTTCCAGGGTTCAGTGAACACCATGCTCTCTGTTTGTTTCTTCCCTGTCACTTCCCCCGTGCCCTGTGTCACGGACATGGGTGGTTCCTGAGTAATGTCTCTGGGTTTGAGCTCTCTGAGTGAAACCCTTTCTCACTGGCACCCTGGCTCTTCAAGGAATTTACTACGTCAGTGGTTTGACAAGCATCTTACTACCTGGTACAGTACAAAGATCTCACGCTTGCTAACAAACAAACAAACCATGAATTGGATTCACCGTCTTGCATTTCGGTGGTTTAGAAAACCGAAGGTTCGTTCCAATTTGAACAAGTTGGCTGTTTCCATGGAAGAAACAAATGTATCTCTTTCATTTGAGTCACTTCAAGGATAAGATTCTTGGGATTTCAATTGTCCTGCAGCTCAGTGAAGTCATCCAAATTAGCCCAGTGAAATGGCTCACGGCTTCGTTTGGTTCAGATTTAACTAGAAAACCCTGAAATACTGGAAAAGGTACCTTGGCTCAAGTTTCTCCGAGTGGGACTAAGGTGCAATCTAGGTATGGGTACGCTGCTGCTAGAGCAGAGGAAACACATGGCCAGTTTACCCATCAGAAGCACGCTCACCTCAGTGCCTGCCACATCAGCCGCTGAATTTCCCACTGTGCACAGCTTTGCCTCTCAAACAGAATCAACAACATGGACATTGGGGTGTTTTCTTTTATGAGTATGTATGTGGTGTGTGCACATGCGTACGGGAGCACTTGAGTTCCTCCCCTGCAGTTACTGGTTCTCAATGGGTGCTGGCAACTGAGCTTCAGTGTTAACTACTTAGCCATCTCTCCAGCTCCAGGATTTTGTTATATAGTTTTCAGTGTCCTGGGGATCAAACCCAGGGCCCTGCACATGCTATAGTAGGTGTTCTTCTACTGAGCCACACCCAGTGGTCTGTCTTCAAAGCCCCCAAGCGATTCTAATGCTTGGGGATTTGACAACCATTGGGTTTGGTTCTGGTACAAAAGCCAAGTTCTATCAAATACTTCTGTGTGGGGGTTGATCTACACTCAGGGATGGTGCTTGAGTTGATTTCCCGGCGTCTGCGTTAAACTGATGGCATGCCCCAAATCATGAGTAATGGAGAGAGACAGTAGTGTTAGTTCGTCTGCAAATCTGATGCTCCATGTCAATGCCTAACAACCTGGCCAGAGCAGATCCAGGAAAGCTTCACAGAAGACACCGAGTGTGGAGCCCTAAGCCGAGTCACATCGTGTTTAACCTTCGGGCATTTCTTAATACACTTCTGCCTCGTTGTTTGTATACAGTAGAAAGAACCAAGTAGAATCATCTTGCTAATATCATCTCAATTTTAAAGCACAAGTTTTTGCTTACCCTGTAACTAAATAAACTTTACTTGTTTTCTCTATGGGAAACCCACTTCTTTGCTTAAGGAAACCAAGGCACAGTGAGCGCACACAGAGCTGCTATGGTCGGCGATAACCCCCTGGAAAGGGGCCTCTGGTACTAAGTATCCAAAGTGTATTTAATTGTATCTTCTGGCATTCCTGTTTCTTTTTCTAGGACAAAAGGCTGTTCTCGATATATGTGTACCCCTCCCCCAGCCAGATCCCGCAGCTTCCGGTGGAAAGGCAGCAGGGGAGCGTGGGAGGTTGGTTTCTAATCTAGGGAATCCCACTGTCGGAAACTAATGATGTCTTACAACCAGAGCGCATCTTTAATCTCACAATGAATAATGTATAATGATTTAGAGGAAGATTCAATAAAAGATCCCCATGTTCCAAAGCCAGTGATTTTGGAAGTCGCTAGTTCCTCCCTCTCGCCTCCCAGAACAATCTGTCACCGGGCCAGACCGATTGGAGCTGCCAGATCATTCTCAACCCTGTCCTTAGCTTTCCATTCTTGTTACAACTGCTTCACTTCAGATCCAGACTTTCAATTGGACTTCCTTTCTCTTGCTCCCTTTTGCCTCATTGTCATGACAACCACAAAGACTTGTCTTAATTTCATATTGCTTCCCTATTTTAAATGTCCTCATCTTCTACCTGAGGAAGTCCTAGGCAGGCCCACCTCCCACCTCCACTCATGTTCATCAGTATTCTAGCAACTTTCGGTATAGCCAATCTGTCTATCTGTTTCCCGTCTTCTGAGCATTGTTTTCCAGCTGTTTCTACCAGAATCCCCTTTCTCTATTTAGGCCAAGAGAGAAATACAGTGTATTTCCTTCAAAACCCTGCTTAAAGGCAACTCCTCTTCAGAGGCTCCCTAGCATGAAGTGAAGGAGTTTCTCTAGCCCCTACCATCACACTACCTCAGACATAACCTCATAATTTACCACCTATTTTAGTTATTTATTTATAGGGTGTTGTGTAGCACTTTCCTCTGAATTGAAACAAACCCTCCTAGAGGGAAGAGGAAGACTCATAAAACACATTAAGTTGAGGAAGTATTTTAAAAAGAAAGGATGCTCAGAAAATTATGAAATCATGACACCTCTCCTCTGGGTTACATCAGCAGCAAACAAATGCTAAGAAGAGGAGACTCTTTGGTAGAGCTGCTTACAAGGTGAGCCTACCCAATTCTGGGGTAAGCTCCTCAGTGATGCAGGCCTCAAGTAACCCCATGCTCTTGGAATAAAGCCCTATAAACCCGTCAGCTCATGGAGGCAGACTTGAGATGTATTGTTGCTTTGATCAGCCGCCCATGCCCTATGTGGGATAAATAGACATTGATTCACATGTCACCAGGAAAAGCCACACAGGACCGGTCCTGTTCAATTTGGATTGCCACAAAATAGCCAGAGTTTAAGAAATGCCAGGTGTGGTGGCACACAGCTTTAATTCCAGCACTTGTGAGAGAGGGGCAAGTCAATCTCTGAGTTCGAGGCCAACCTGGTCTATAGAACATCAATCATCCTGTTCTACAGAGTGAGTTACAGGACAGTCAGGGCTACACAGAGAAACCCTGTCTCAAAAAAAATCCAGCAACCACAAAAATCTATTGCAGAAACTTTATGTGTTGTAAAGAAACCCCACAGAAGCCAAGGGGCTGCCTTCTACATATTTCTGCTGAGGACACACCCTAGAATATCTAGTCTAGATGTGTCTGAGTGTGGCTAAGAACTGTGACATTAAAGATACACTTGGAGTGATCAGATTATGAGGCAACCATCACCCTCCATAATCAAACAGAAAGTTGAGGTATGAAATGAAATGCCAGTGCACTGACTGGCAAGGGAAGTTCCTACTCCTGACAACCCTGTGCTATTGCCCTCCACAGCTGACAAGCACGAGGTAACTTTTGAAATCGGAGGGCTCTTTCTGGAGGGTACACACAGAGCCATGAGACAGCTGGTTTGGGAGATGTTTCTTCTAGCCCAGGAATAAAGCAAGTGAGCCATTCCTGTCCTCGCTGTAACAGAGGACACTTACTCTCATCCATGTACCATCTGTCTTAAGGAGATAAGACCCATGCCCCATGCTTTTGTCCTTTTGGATTTTCTTCTTAAATGATAACAAGGTATCACATGCCGTAATCCCAGCCCTCAAGAGGCAGGGGCTAGAGAATTACTATAAGTTCAAAACTATCCAGGTCTACCAGCAAGTTCCAAGCACAAAACCAAACCAGAGATAACCTTCTGTCTTAGGGCTGCTATTGCTGTGACAAAACACCATGACCAAAAGCGAGTTGGTTTATTCAGATTATTCTTCCACACCCTAGTCCATCATTGAAGGATGTCAGAGCAGGAACTCAGGCAGGGCAGGAACCTGGAGGCAGGAACTGATGCAGAGGGCATGGAAGGGTGTGGCTTACTGGCTTGCACATCAAGGCTTGCTTAGCTTGCTTTCTTATAGAACCCACGACCACACCCACAATGGGTGGGGCCCTCTCTTATCAATCACTAATTAAGAAAATGCTCTACAGGCTTGCCTACAACCTAATCTTAAGGAGGCATTTTCTCTGTTGAGGTTCCCTCCTCTCAAATAACTTTAGTTCATTTCAAGTTGACCTAAAGCTATCCAGCACACCTTCTGAAACCCAGCATGGTGGTTTATGCTTACAACCCCACCTCTATGGTGGGGGAAGAAGATCAAGAGTTCAAGATCTCTGGGCGGTGGCGGCACACGCCTTTAATCTCAGCACTTGGGGAGGCAGAGCCAGGCGGATCTCTGTGAGTTCCATACAGCCAGGACTGTTACACAGAGAAACCCTGTCTTGAAAAAAAAAAAAAAGTTCAAGATCATTTTCAGCTACATTGTGAGTTGCTCTTTTGTTCTAGGCTAGCCTGAGCTAACAGAATTGTCTCAGAAGGAAGGGTGGCAGATGAAGGTTAAAAAAAACAACAAAAAAACAACCTAATCATAATTTCCTAGGTTTTTGTTATGGTTTTAAGATGGGTGTGGTAGTGCAGGTCTACAATACCAGCACTATGGGGGCTAAGATTGGGGGATTCCAAGATGGAGGCCAGACTGGGCTACTTTTTGATTTCCAGACCAGTTTGGATTACATGGGGGAGACTCTGCCACACTACACAAAAACAAACAACAAAAAGGTTTGGATTTTTGTTTTGCTTTTTGAGAAGAGAGAAAATTAGACAAGATGAACTAGTTCCCTCTCACACTGAACCTTCCAGACACTTCCCTTTCTGCTTTCCCTCAACAGCTGGAGATGGGAGGTGGCCTTTACAAGGTTTGTTGGGAAGAATTACTCACTGCCACAGAGGAAAAAAAGGAGGTTCGGTTTGTATCATGTCCACTGATGTTTCTGGTGTCTGCAAAGGCACAAAGGGAGAGCAGGCCAGGACTCTCTTTGTGGCTCAGGAATGGGCTCCCTTTAAGAAAGTTCTACGTTTAATTCCAGTACTCAGGAGGCAGAGCCAGGTGGATCTCTGTGAGTTCGAGGCCAGCCTGATCTACAGAGCAAGATCCAGGAAAGGGGCAAAACTACACAGAGAAACCCTTAAAAAAAAAAAAAAGGAAAAAAGAAAAGAAAGTTCTACATTACATGTGAGATGACTGGCATTCATTCTACCTGGAGTGGCCACAGCTATTCGTGGCCTTGAGGGGCATGATTTATGTTATTTGTGTTATCTTTCATATATGTGTAAAGAGTTTAATATGCTGGGTTCTGGTCTACCACACAGACAAAATCCACCTTCAGTTCTATGTGATTTTGGTGGTATTAGGGACCAAATCTTTACGTTTGTTTGGTTTCTAGAGACAGGATGTCACAGTAGTCCAGGCTGACCTGAAACTTACTACAGTATAGCCTTGACTGGTCTCTAACTCACAGTCATCCTCTTGCCTCACTCTCTAAGTGTTGGGATTACAGATGAGATCCACCACGCTTGGGCTTTATTTAAAAGTCTTTAATCCAGAGGGGCATGGTGGCACACGCCTTTAATTCTAGCACATGGGAGGCAGAAACAGATGGCTCTGTGAGTTTGAGGCCAGCCTGGTCTACACAGTAAGTTCCAGGTCAGCTAGAGATATGTAACAGGGAGACCCTGTTTCAAAACAAAAAAGTTTTTAATCCTGGCTACTGAATTTTGGGTACATTTTAAATTTACTTCTAATTATTATATGGTACTAGGAAGGGCTTAACCTCTTTCAACACAGGACTTAGCACTTCTTTCTACCTATGTACAACTTCAAGAAGAATTTTTATGAGCTGGAGAGATGGATCAGTGTTTTGTTGTTGTTGTTATTGTTCAGTTGGTTGGTTTTTTGAGACAGGGTTTCTCTTTGTAGCTTGGGCTATCCTGGAATTCTCTCTGTAGACCAGGCTGGCCTCAAACTCAGAGATCTGCCTACCTCTGCCTCCCAAGTACTAGGATTAAAGGCATGCACCATCGTCCGGCAGTGGTGGCACACGCCTGTAATCACAGAACATGGGAGGCAGAGACAGGTGGATCTCTGTGAATTGGAGCCCAGCCTGGTCTACAGAGCAAGATCCAGGACAGGCTCCAAAACTACACACAGAAACCCTGTCTCAAAACACCAAAAAATAAAAAGTAGAAATTGTGTAAGTTATTCCTAGAAGCTGGGTGTGGTGACATACTCTTGCAATCCCAGAATTTGAGAGGTGAGCCCACCAGGATCAAGAGTTCAAGGCTTCCTCAGCTAAATAAGTTCGGAAGTCAGCTTTGGCTACATGAGAGCCTGTCCCACAAAAACAAATAACCAAATAAATAAATTACTACTGGAACTGACAGAAAAATCGGCCCGTAGTAGTGGTCATTCCCCACTGCCTCACAAACTTGGAAGCACGGCCACAGCCATAGGCGTTTCCAGTGCAGACAATGGCATGGTGAAAACAATGAGTACTCTCAACAGCCTGCTTTATAGAAAACAACGTCAAAGGCTGTTTCAACACGGGAGAAAAGCTGCCCTTTTGCTAAGATGAAGGGATGGTACTAAACTTGGCCCGGATTAGAGAAAATGCTCTCATCGGAAGTGCAGTCTAAGCCTGAATGGTGCCTCATTTTCCTGTTGCTATGAAGAGACCATGATAAGGCAACTTAGAAAACATCTAACTGGGGGCTTGCTTACAGTTCAGAGGATGAGTTCAAGACCATCATTTCGGGGAGCCTGACAGCTGGTAAGCAGGCATGGAGCAGTAGCTGAGAGCTTACCTGCTGATAAAACAGCCTCAATACACAGACAGACCTCATTGGAATGGTCTGTGCTGTTGAAATCTCAATGCCCATTCCCCCAGTGACACACCTCTTCCAACAAGGCCACACTTGCCAAACTTTCCCAAACTCTCCCACCAACTGGGGGCCGAGCATTCATATGAGCCTACACAGGCTATTCTCATTCAAACTTCTAAATTTAATTCTAAAAAATCTACTTGAAAAGGGTAGAATAATTGTAATTTCTCTTGGGAACAAAAAATATGACCCTGTAATGAAGAATAAAGAAGTTTATTCATAGAATTATTATAGAATATGACAGTCTGGTCAATGTCTCTAACCTTTAGGACCCTGAAAACAGGAGGATCAATTCAAGGCCAGCCTCAGCTACATAGTTCAAGGCCAATCTAAGCTAGAAGAGACCCTGTCCAAAAAAAAACTGAAAGAAGGCTGGGCGAGTGGCACACGCCTTTAATCCCAGCACTCGGGAGGCAGAGGCAGGCGGATCTCTGTGAGTTCGAGGCCAGCCTGGTCTCCAAAGCGAGTTCCAGGAAAGGCGCAAAGCTACACAGAGAAACCCTGTCTCAAAAAAACCAAAAACCAAAACCAAACAAAACAAAAAAAGAGCCCTATGTAAGGGGTTGGGGATTAGCTCAGTGGCAGAGCGTTTGCCTAGCAAGTGCAAGGCCCTGGGTTCAGTCCTTAGCCATGGAAAAAACTGAAAGAAAAAAAAATTAAGGGATTTCCTAGGTCAGAATAGCCTGTGAGCCTGTCTGTGGAGGATCATCTTGATTGTTAATTGATGTAGGAGGAAGGGTTCAGGCCACTGTGGGCAGCACCATCCCCTGGAAAGGTGGTCCATGACTGTATAAGAAATCTTGTATAAGCATGAGCCTGTGAGAGAGCCAGCAAGCAGCATGCCTCCACAGTTTCTGTTACAAGTCCCTGCTTGAGTTATTGCTGTGGCTTTCATCAGTGATGGCCTGTAAGCTGAAATAAATCCTTTTGTCCCTAAGTGGCTTTTGCTCATGGTGATTGTCACAATGGAGAGGAAACTAGGTTATGAAAATAAAGAAATTTGGGGAAGTATATCCAAACTCACAGCTTCATCATAAAATACTTTTACTTTGTTACACTACATGCATTTATACCAATTAAGACTTCATTTGGGTTAATAGGAAATTGTTTTTTGAGATGTGCACTTTTCTTGCCAGGTGGTGCTGGCTCAGACCTTTAATCTCAGCACTCAGGAAACAAAGACATGAGAAGGAGGATCTCTGAGTTCGAGGCCACCCTGGTCTACAGAGTAAGTACCAGGACAGCCAGGGCTACACAGAGAAACCTTGTCTCAGAAAACCAAATAAATAAATAAAGACTAAAAAAAAAAAGTACATGTTTCTTTTTAGTTGTTATTCTGTGTGTATGCACGTATGCAGGTATATAAACATGTTCCTGTACATGAAGAGACAAGTACTAACACAAACATGTCTGTGAAGGTTAAAGATCAACCTTGGGGCCGGGTGGTGGTGGCGCACGCCTGTAATCCCAGTTCTCTGGAGGCAGAGGCAAGTGGATCTCTGTGAGTTCGAGGCCAGCCTGGTCTACAGAGCTAGTCCAGGACAGGCTCCAAAGCTACAGAGAAACCCTATCTTGAAAAACCAAAATAAATAAATAACAATAAAAATAAAAATAAAATAAAAGATCAACCTTGGGGATGTTCCTTGGTAGATGTCCAACTTCTTTTTTGAGACAGGGCCTCTCACTGGCTGGCCTGTGTCTGCTTTCCCAGATCTGGGATCTAAGGATTTGTTCCTTGACAGTTTCATGCATGTGTATATATACTGCACCTCCATGGTAGACCCCTATGGGCCTGATTTGTTGGTCCCAGTACCAGTAGACACAGCTGTTGTGAGTATATGACTGCCGTGGCCATATGGCACTTAGTAGACTGCATTTATTTATTTGGTTGGTTGGTTTGGTTTTTCAAGACAGGGTTGTGTAGCTTTGGAGCCTATCCTGGAACTCATTCCGTAGACCAGGCTGGGTTCGAACTCACAGAGATCCACCTGCCTCTGCCTCCTGAGTGCTGGGATTAAAGGCATGTGCCATCACCGCCCCACAGTAGATTAATACAGCCATTCTATCTTCCAGCTCTTCTATCTCCCACCCCAGTGTTTCCTGAGTCTTAAGAAGGTGGTGCAAATATCTTGTTTAAAGCTCAGTCAGCCCTCAACTGTGCTTTATTCTCAGCTTCTTGTGCAGCCATGGGTCTCTCTATTCATCTCAGTTAACTGCACAGAAAACTCTGTGGTTTTGGCCGAGGGTAGCATTGTTCTGTGAGTATACACAGAGACGAAGAAGGGGTTTGAATGTCGTCAGTTTAGCTAAGCAGCAGGAGCAGTTAACCTAGGGTCTAGGATTCCCCTACAAGGCATAAGTTGTTTCCTTCCTTCCTTCCTTCCTTCCTTCCTTCCTTCCTCCCTCCCTCCCTCCCTCCCTCCCTCCCTCTCTCTCTCTCTCTCTCTCTCTCTCTCTCTCTCTCTCTCTCTTTCTACCAGGTTTACAGTACTGTACGAATTTATCTCTAATAGAGCAAACTCTCAAATCCAATCAGGGAAGTGACAGGTTTCCCCAACAACAGTCATGCCAATATTGCACCAAAGGGCACAACTTTAATGTTAATTAAATTAATTAATTTAGTGCTAATGCCCTGACTCCGCCGGCAGCCCGCATAGCACCAATGGGGCCCATGAAAGCTCACCAGCAGGGAGGAAGCTTCCAGCTCAGTTCCAGCTCGATTTCTCTAGATCTTGCCTCCAAAGGATACTCCGGCTTCAGCGATAGTGTCTTATCAACCAGCTCTTGTGAGCAACCAAGAGCTAGTGCCAGAACTTGTATTGTTTGGGGGCTCAGGGGCTGCGGAACAACTCCAAGGGAGGTAGCCCACACCTGGCTCTGAGGTTTTTGTTTAGTAAGCCATTGCTTTTAGGACAGCATTGTTTAGCCTTATGGGCTAGCTGCCTTCAGACTCCCTTTAGGGTTTTGGTTGGGTTGGCAGATAGTAGGTTTCCAAGTTGCATTTTCATATCCCTTTCCTTCTTACTAAGGTCAGCTACTGCCCCCCCATCCCCCACCCTTCTCTCTGATTGACACTGTGGTCCGTAGTCAGTCCCTGCTCTGTCCTCACTTTACCAATGTGCTACCGTTCTCCTTCCCTTAAGCAACTGCCCCCATTATCCCTGTTCTTAAATGGCTCCTTCGAGTCCCTCAGGTCCACGAGAGTGCACAGCAAGCCCTTTACCAATGAAGCTATTTCCTCAACCCTCTTATTCTCTTTTTCTTATTTTTATATTCATTTTTCCTAGGATGTACATATTTCTGAAGTTTGCTTATCTACCAACCATTTAATGATTAATGTCTTGTTTAATCAGATTTCTTTATTAACTTTTTTTTTTTTTTGGAGCTGAGGATTGAACCCAGGGCCTTGCACTTGGTAGGCAAGGGATCTACCACTGAGCTAAATCCCCAACCTCTTTATTAACTTTTAAATAACAATGAAGAAAACAGCAGCTTTGGCAAGGAAAGGAAGATGATGATCTGTAGGCAAAGTGCAGTTTGAAGAATGTGAAAAGCGGGATTCAAAGCTGGGCATTGTGGAGCACACCTTTAATCCCTGCACTCAGGAGGCAGAGGCAAGTGGATCTCTGTGAGTTCAAGGCCAGCCTGGTCTACATAGACTCTGTCTTAAAAAACAAAAAACAAAAAACAAACAAACAAACAAAAAAACTGAGTCCATTCAACTAATTGGTGTTCAATAGTCTGTTAATAGAAATATCAACAAAGGGGGTTTTAGAAATGGAGGTGGTAGAGATCTAAATTATAATATGGGGTGTTGGGGTGGGTTAAAAAGTTATTATTGGCGGCCGGGCGGTGGTGGCACATGCCTGTAATCCCAGCACTCAGGAGGCAGAGGCAGATGGATCTCTGTGAGTTTGAGGCCAGCCTGGTCTACAGAACTAGTTCAGGACAGGCTCCAAAGCTACAGAGAAACCCTGTCTTGAAACCCCCCCCCCCCCCGAAAAAAGTTATTATTGGTAAAATACATTTCCAGAGTTATACTTGTACTCTAGGAACATGTGAAGATATTTATCTTCTTACATATGGGAACCTTGAGCCTTCTTGTAACCTTTTCTTTTTCTTTTCTTTTTTGGTTTTTCGAGACAGATTTTCTCTGTACCTTTGGAGCCTGTCCTGGACTAGCTCTGTAGACCAGGCTGGTCTCGAACTCACAGAGATCCACCTGCCTCTGCCTCCCGAGTGCTGGGATTACAGGCGTGCGCCACTACTGCCCGGCTTAACCTTTTCTTTTTCTTATTTTTTATTAACTGATTTTATTAATTTATTTTACATCCCGACTTCATTTCCCATCCCTTCTCTCCTCCCATCCCCTCTGCCCTTCCCCAAGAATCCACTCTGTTTCTGTTCAGAAAGGGGCAGGCCTCCCATGGGTGTCAGCAAAGCATGGCATGTCAAATTGAGGTAGGACTTAGCTCCTCCCCTTCTATTAAGGGAGGGCAGCCCAGTATGAGGAATAGGTTCCCAAGAGCTAGCCAAAGCCTTAGGGACAGCCCCTGCTCCCACTGTTAGGAATCACTCAAGTAGACCAAGCTACACACTGTCACACATATGTAGAGGGCCTACGTCAGTCCCATGCAGGCTCCCTGGTTGTTGGTTCAGACTCTGAGAGTTCCTGTGAGCCCAGGTTAGTTGTTTCTGTGGGTTTCCTTGTCATGTTCTCGACCCCACTGGCTTCTACAATCCTTCATCCCTCTCTTCTGCAGGATTCTCAGAGCTTTGACCCAATTTTTTTTTTTTTTCAAGACAGGGTCTCTCTGTGTAGTTTTGGTGCCTGTCCTAGAACTTGCTCTGTAGCCCAGGCTGGCCTCAAACTCACAGAGATTCACCTGGCTCTGCCTCCTGAGTGCTGGGATTAAAGGTGTGTGCCACCACCGCCTACCTGCTATACTCACTATAATTTGACTATGTTAACAGTTAAAAGGGTATTTGTGGCTAACCTGGATGTTTACATTCTTTCTAGAGAAAGACTTCTTGGGTTTCAAATAAACATCACAGAAATGACATTTTAAAGCAAGGTATTTACATAAATGCACTAAAATGGTATGCTAATATCAGAATCTAAAGTAACAACTAAAGTCTTTCATTACTTAGCTTTCTCCAAATTGGCCATATGTCTTGGTTTTTTTTTTATTGTTATTAACCAGTATTTTTCTGTGTTGTTTAAATGTTTAATGAATAAGCAGTACAAATAGATATATTTTGTGTTTTTCAAGGATGGCTCCAGTTGCACACAACTTGCTTAAAAGAATTGCTCCAAGTGCAGAGTCTGTCTTCTGAATCTATTTGAATGTACAGAAAATGATTGTTCGATAAATTCGTACATTCTTCGATAGAACCAGATAGCAATATTTACTGGGAATCTTTGCTAGCCATCAAGATGTCCTAAATACACTGGATCTCTCTCTCCTCTCTTTGTGTCTGTCTATCTCCATTTCTGCCTCTCTTGTTTTTCACATATGTATATGTGTGTGGTATGTGTACATCTCTGTGTTTGTATGTAAAGCGGCACATATGTATGGGTGGGTGTGCACATATATATGCAAGCATTTCGGGGCCTAAAGTGGAAGGATATAGACATCTTCCTATATATAGTATTTCTCCTTAACTTACTGATAACCCCAAATGTGCATAGCACCAAATTCAACACACACATTTTCAGAGCAAAGGGGGTCCATTTAACATTACCTTTTGCCCAGTTGATTTCTTTCATTTTTTTTCATTCTGTTCAGCTCAAGGTGATCAGAGTTGTGAGTTCATTTGAGCCATCTTCTAAATGATCATATCCACAAAATGAAACATTTAATTTGATGTGCATTGGTATTTTGCCCGCATGTGTGTCTGCGTGAGGGTGTTGGGTCCTCTGGAACTGGACAGTTGTGAGCTGCCATGTGGGTGCTGGGAATTGAACCCGGGTCCTCTGGGAGGATAGTCAGTGCTCTTAACCACTGAGCCATCTCTCCAGTCCCTGAAACGTTTAAATAAGGACCTAGACCAATAGACTGCTCTTTATTTGGCTTTTCCTCACTGCTGTATCTTAACCAAAGATGTGATCTCTTACCCCAGAAAGCAGCCTCTACTTCCACTGCCACGTGCAACCAGGTCTCAAAAGAAGAGTCTGAATGGTGTCCTAGAATAAATGAAAGCCCAGCCTGGTGGTGTATGCCTGCAGTCTCAGCTCTCTCAAAGTGCAGGTGGAAAGATCGCAAGTTCAAGGTCATCCTTGGCTCTGGCTTTGCAGCGAGTTTAAACTACCTTGAACTACCCGAGACAGCTGACTCAGAAAGCCAAAGTAGTTTGTATCCTTTTCCAGCTGAAATCCCTTCAAGTCCCAACCACTGAACTTAGAAAAGTCAAGTTGTAGTCCATTACCGTGATGCATCTACATGCTCTACCTGACTTCTTTCCTTGTCATTCATCTACTATTTCTTCATCCTAACCCTTCTTGTTCTCTGTGTCCCTCCAGATTTGGTACTTGTATTGTCTATCAAACATGTCTGAATCCAAGATTTCCCACAGCAGGAGACACCTCTATCTTCAGGTCTGGGGATACCCAGACCGCCCAGGTCTTCCCTAGGATATGGTCTTGTCTTGGTCCATTTGTAAAATGTGTTACTACTAGCTATGTATCTTAGTTAGGATTACTATTGCTGTGATGAAACACCATGGCCAAGAGCAAACTTGGGAGAAAGGGTTCATTTTGCTTACACTCTTCATCATGGAAGGAAGTCAGGCCAGGAACTCAAAAAGGCAGGAACCTAGAGACAGGAGCTGACACAGGACCATGGAGGGGTTCTGCTTATTGGCTTGTTCCCCTTGGCTAGCAAGCCAATTTCTTTTCTTTTTTTCTTTTTCTTTTTCTTTCTTTCTTTTTTTTTTTTTTTCTGAGACGGGGTTTCTCTGTAGCTTTGGAGCCGTCCTGGACTAGCTCTGTAGACCAGGCTGGCCTTGAACTCACAGAGATCACCTGCCTCTGCCTCCCGAGTGCTGGGATTACAGGCGTGCACCACCACTGCCCTGCGCAAGCCAATTTCTTATACAACCCAGGACCATGATCTCAAGGGTGGCCCTACTCACAATGGGCTGGGCCCTCCCCCATCAATCACTCATTCAGAAAATGCCCTGTAGACTTGCATAGAGTCTGACATTATGGAGGCATTTTCTCAATTGAGGCTCCTTCCTCTCAAATGAGTATAGCTTGTGTCAGGTTGACATAAAACCAGTCTACACACTATGGATAGCTGTTTCTGTTTGTTCTTTTCTTCCTTTTAGAATTTCAACTCTAGGAGAACGGGGCTCTTGCCTTGTTCACGGACATCTTCCCTTGGAACTCTTTCTGAAACAAAATACTCATTTTTAGATGAACTCACAATGTATAACCTGCGCTTTAAAATTAGAAAGATACTTTAAATAAAGTATGATATTTTCATGTCACAGACTTTAAAAGAAGACTAACGCCCGGGGAGTTTCAACGGTGTGTTTGGAGAGGGAAAATTCCATAGCTTCCCGCTCCCTTTCACCTGGCTGCCCAGCATCCTGTCCCGAAGTCTTCAGCTAGCTTGGTACTACTTCCCTCCCCCTTCAACAGCTTTCCTGTGCTGTTATTGTGTGCTCACCAGTGCCAATACCATCCACTTACTTGTGACGTTTACAAGCTTTCTCATTAGCTCCATGAAGTGCTCGGCCATGGAAGCTGTGCAGGATAGCACATGAGAAGACGCTGTGGCGTGGGGAAAGCTGCAGTTCATGAGCCTCAACAAAGGCTCAGCTGTGTGGTTGCAGTGACGAGTCAATAATTAGCAACACATTTCTAAAGGTCTCTCTTGCATAATTTTTGTGTCCAGATGTCTATGACATTTGGATTCTAAAATAAAGTTCCAAATACCACATATTCATGCACATTTTCCAAGAATAATTGCATGGTTTTTGAGTCTTTCTGTTTAATAAACATCAGGACCAAAGATGGACTGCTTCACTCTACCTAATGTATTCATTTTAAACATCCATTGTGGTGTGGAAAGTGTTTGGAATAAACACAATTAAAAGAGTGCCAGATTGTAAATCCTTTGAAGTTTGAGTTTATGATATGTCTCTTCCAACTGCTAGTAGTGTAAAAATGGAAAGTCATTTACATAAAAATTTTCAATTCACATGTTCTAAGAGATTAACTATTAACGATTCCTACAAAATACTATGAGGATCCCCATCCCCCGGGGTCCAGAGTTCAAGCACCCTACAAGACGAGGCGCATAGTTCCCTTTCCTCGGCCTCTTCTGCTTACACAACCACATGCCCCAGGTCATGCACCAGGACAAGAGGCTGCCTCTGGTTCCTGGAACACAGTGGGATGTTTCTCGGTCGGGATAATTATGCATGGGGTCTTCTTTCCACTTCTTCCAGCTTGGTCCCAAGCAGCTTAGGAGTTCCAGGGCAGGGGCCTTTTCCTGTGGGAATTTGTTTCTGGTGTCCTTGAGTTGGGTCAGGTGCTCCTTTCAAATGAGCTCCCTCACTGAATGACTACACCAGTCAGGTCACGGACTTCTAAAGGATGCGCATTTTGCCCAATAAGTAGTAGGACATTAAAAACAAGTGAAATAAATAAAGTATCTACTTGATGACATTATATTCCAGAAAGCAAAGGTTGAACATCAATGATCCCCACTCCCCTTTCTCACTCTTTCCTGACGAGTCACTAAATCACTCCAACTGGTCATCCTGCCTTAGCCTTCCAAGTGCTAAGACTACACAACTACAGACTTGTGTTCTGTCTGTCTGTCTGTATGTACGTATGTGCAATACTGGGAACTGAGCTACAGCCAGACAAGTGCTTTTCAGCTGAGCTACATCCCTACGTGGTTTTAACTTTTTGAGGCAGAATCTCCCTAAATTGGCTGGCTAGCCTTAAGCCTGTGATCTCCCTTTCCTCCCCATCCCCCACACCCACCCGGAGGGAGTAGCCCTGGCTGTCCTGGGACTTGCTCTGTATGTCTTGAACTCAGAGATCAGCCTGCCTCTGCCTCCTGAGTGCTGGAACTGAAGTTGGGCACCACCACCGCCCAGCTTAGTTTGTGATTCTTTTGCCTCAGCCTAAAGTAGCTGGTTTGTAGGCCTGTTCCACCAGACCTGGCTTTGACTGGAAGATTTAAAGGGAGAAGATTGAGACATACATTTGTTTTGTTGAGGGTCTCACTATTATCCCTGGCTGGCCTTCAACTCAGAAAGACATCTTTTCTCTGCCTCCTGAGTGCTGGGATTAAAGGTGTGTACCACTACACCAGGCTGTTTTTCGTGTGTGTGTGTGTGTGTGTGTGTGTGTGTGTGTGTGTGTGTGTGTGTGTGTTGTTGTTGTTGTTGTTGTTGTTGTTGTTTTAATCTCAAAAAGGTTTTTGTTTTTGTCACTTCCTTCTCCAAGTGACAGCAGGGTGAAGTTCCACAGAAGAAGCAAGCTCTAAAGGGTAGTCTGAAGATCACACATTTTATGTCAGTGGCCACTAACCCTTGAAGAATTGAGGCTCCTCAGCTGTTGGAAATAATCTATCAAGCTGAGCATGATGGTGTAGGCCTATAATCCCAGCTAAGGCCTAGCAATCACCATGGGTTTGAGGCCAGCTGGGCCACAGCTCTAGATGCCCCACATGTGCTTTGCTTAGGGTCTCTCGGGGTGACGGTGAGGGGCTCAGACTGGAAAGCTTCCAGACCTGAAACTGCCTCAGTGTGGGGTCCTTTGTGGTCCTTCTCCCCTGAGGTTCAGAGGCCCCCATAGCTCCAACTTTAATGGTAGGCTCTGTCACCTAGGATGACTAGACAACTCAGACATGGGGGCGGCTCAGGGTGTCATCCCTAGAAAGACATTTCTGCAGGAATTTAGGTGTGCCTTCTCTTGGGCTGGGGGGAGGTGGGGGTGTTGCTATGTCAACAGTTGATATCAACCTGAGATCTGACCAGAAGGCAGGGAGTCAGGGAGTCAGGAATAAATGGAAATCAAGTCAGGTGTGCCCCCAGGCCTTAATCTCAGCAATGGGGAGGTGGAGGCAGGAGAATCAGGAACTCAAGGTCACCCTCAGCTGCTTTGTCGATTTGAGTAAGATCTAGACTACATGAGTGCAACCCTGTCCCAAGAGACAAATAAAAACAAACAACAAAAAATAAAAAGGAAAGAATGAAAAGGAGAAAATATTTAAGGAGAAAGAACCCAATAAGACTCAGGGTTCACTGGGCGGTGGTGGCACATGCCTTTAATCCCAGCACTTGCGAGGCTGAGGCAGATAGATCTCTGTGAGTTCAAGGCCACCCTGGGCTACAAATGGAGTTCCATGACAGGCTTCAAAGCTACACAGAGAAACCCTGTCTCTAAAAACAAAAACAAAACACAGAAACAAAAACAAAAAACAAAACAAGAGGTTGGGGATTTAGCTCAGTGGTAAAGTGCTTGCTTAGCAAGCACAAGGCCCTGGGTTCGATCCTCAGCTTCCAAAAAAAAAAAAAAAAATGGAGAAGGAGAAGAATTACTCCAACAAAACTCAGGCACACACCTTCAGTCCCAGCTCTGAAGCAGAGGGACTCCAGGAGTGCTGAGCCAACCTGGGCAACTTAGGGTGGCCCTGTATCAAAACAACAACAAAGGCATCTGTTTTCATACTTGATCCAGAGCCTTATTTCATTTATCAGACATGAGACAGTGTCTTCTGCCAGTCCTTGTCGATTCTTCACTATTGATAACTAAAGTACACAGGCCATAATTGTCAGTGTTTAGGAACCTTTCAGAGATAGACACTGAATACCTGATGCAACAGTGAAGAAGTACATAACAGGAATGGTGGTGTAGCTCAGTGGTCCAGCACCTGCCTAACAAGCAAGGCCTTAGCTCTCAGTCCTTAGCACTGCAGAGAAAAGGGGGTGTTGGTGCATTGGTGCATGCTTTTTAACCCAGCACCAGGGAGGCAGAGGCAAATGGATCTCTGTGAGTTTGAGGCCAGCCTGGTCTACAGAGTGGATTCTAGGACAGGCAAGGCTACACAGAGAATCCCTGTCTCAAAGGGAAAAAAAAAAAAAAAGCCAAAGAAAGTTTATTTCACCCACTTCTGTAGTCTGAATATATGTATGTGTTCACTGTATAGATGAACTTATTTTGGAAACAAGATCTCACTATGTATTCCTAGCTGGCCTGAAACTCACTATGTAGACCAGGGTAGCCTCAGCTCATAGAAACTCACTATGTAGACCAGGGTGGCCTCAACTCATAGAGACCCTCCTGCCTCTACCTCTTGAGTGCTGGGATTAAAGGTGTGTACCAGCATGCCCTGCTCTTTTTAATTTTTTTGAGACAGTCTGCTGGAGCACAGGCAGGTCCCACTTGCTATATAGCTGAGGATGACCTTGAACTTCTTGGTCCTCCTGCCTCTACTTCCCAGGTGCTGTGATATCGTCATGTATTATCACATCTGGCTTCCATGCATAAATGTTTAAATGTATATAGATATTTGAGATTAATAAATTATCAATCTATATAAGCAATACTTAATTCACAGAACCAATGTCAGTGTGCATTTTCTCAGTTCAAATATCTTATATTCAACAAATATATATCACAAACCCTCCCAGCCCATGTGGTGATCCATACTTGTATTCCAAGTACAGGGCAGCATTAGCTACATAGCAGGCTTGAGAACAACCTACCTACATGAGACCCTGCCAATGAAAAAGAAAAGGGAAGAAGAAAGGAAGAGAAGGAAAGGGAAAGGAGGGGAGGGAGGGGGAAGGGGAGGAGGGAGGGGGAAGGGGAGGAGGGGAGAAGAGCAGAGGGTAGGATACGCAAAGGAAGGGAGGAAGCCTCAACTATTTGAGTACATGCCTATAGTTCCAATGTTTGCATTTGGGAAGCAGACAGAAGACCATCACAAACTCAAGGCTACAACAGACCTTGTCTCAAAAAAGAAAAAAATAGGGAGCTAGGGTTATAGTTCAGCAGGAGCGCCTGAGTTCAACTCCCAACATCCTCATAAAAAACCCAGGTGTGAAGCTGCCTGTGTCCTTGAACACACAGACTCTGCCTGCCAAGTGATCAGATTAAGGGCATGTGCTACCACTGCCAGACTTCTGCTAAAGGGCTTGCTATTAGCTGTGACCCCCAGGCAACCTTATTTATTAACACACAAATAAAATCACATCTCAGCACACTCAAAAAAGAATTTATACTGTATCAAGCTGATAACAGAAATATAAATAAATTTAAAAAAAAACAGGTGTGGCGGTATGCACTTGTAATGCTACCACTTGGGAGGAGGAGACAGGTAAATTCTAGGACTCACTGGCTAGCCAGGCTAATTTCGTTGGCAGGCTCTAGGCCCTAATGCCAGACCCTGTCTCTAAGGTGTACAGCTCCTGAAGGACACCCAGTGATGTTAATCTTTGCTTCTGCAGGTACAAGCTCAAATACATGGGAGTTTGCATGCTCTCATGCTCTTGCTCTCTCTCTCTCTCTCTCTCTCTCTCTCTCTCTCTCTCTCTCTCTCTCTCTCACACACACACACACACACACACACACACATAAATAAATAAGCAAACACCAAAACAAACAAAAAACCAGTCTACAGAGCTAAGACTACTGCCATTAAGACCCAAAAGGCAATTCTTTCTCTTTAACTCTGAGCACATTGCTTCCCAAGGGCCACACTCTCTCCTGTTGGTCATTGTTCAGTTGACTATAAAATTCCCAAAGGAGCTGAAGTGGAGCTGGAAGAGAAAGCGTGTGCTTTGAGCAAAGGGTGGACAAGACAGAGCTATCTTCATCCTTGAACCAGAGGACCACCATACTATCGGCTCTGAGTTTATTTATTCTTGCATAAGGTACTCCCAGGCACTCCCCCAACTGCTGAAGGGTCTTCGTCAGTATCTATTGAAGCTTGAAGGACGGCCTCTCTTCAACTCTAAAAAGGGAGCCACGTGGCCACAGCACGCTGATGCCTGCCTTGTGCGTGGTTTCTATGTGTTTTTAAAGCAGCTTCACAGATCTGTGACTGCACAGGTCCCATAAATCTGAGCATTTGCCCTCTACTATGCTTGCAGGAGAGATTGAGAAATCAGCTGTCAGCAATCTCCCCAGGGTCTGGGGAGCCTTGGTGATGTAAGCACGTTTCTTCATTGGGTTAAATTTAGGAGAAAAGGACGATTTGCTGAGTTGGTGGTTTTGCGTGGCAATGAAGCCAATTTCTCTTTTCATATGTTGCTTGCCCCAGGGCATGCTTATGAGTTACATGGAATTCATTTCCACTGAAGGAGAAGCCTGCCAGCACAGGAGGAAAAAATGAATGAGATGGGATAGTGGGATTAGCTATTTGCTATGATGTCCAAAGGAGTACGAAAACTGAGAACCGAGAGTGGAGGCTGGGGATTGTGAATGTGCATATATTTAAGCAGGCATTCCCTGGAAGCAAGCAGATTGTCTTGATTTTTTTTTTTTTTTTCATGAAACAGGTTGCAGAAGATCAAGGGAAGGAAAATTTGTTTGAAATGCCTGTTCTCTCTGGCTTGCCAGGCCAGTGGGATTTCAGACCTACGGCAAGCCCACAGTTTGATTATGTACTCATGAGGGAGACAGAAATTACCACCAACAGTACCACACAGGATGACTGGGGACTGTGGGGATAAAGGTTTCTGAAAGAGGTCCTTTCTGAGCTCTAGTGGGGGGAGTAAGGGTGGGCAGGGTGCGCTGGGATGAGGATCATGGAGGAGGAAGCCTTTATGCAAAGCAGAAATGGGATGTGCATTCCAGGTATCAAATGTAATTTAATATGCTAAAGCAGTGTGCAGGTGGGAAGGGAGAGGAGCAGGGTGGCTAGGAAAGGAAGCAAGAGACAGGAGCAAGCTGGAGGCAGACATCCTAGCCAGGTGTGGCAAGGCACACCTGTAATACTATCACTAGGGAGGTAGAGGCCAGAGGACCAGGAGTTCAGGAAATTTCAATAAGGCAGGGGACAGAAGGATGATCTGCTGGTCCTGCTTTTTTTTTTGGGGGGGGGGGCAGTAGATGGAATTAGGAAGGAAGATTACTGGGACTTGCCTGTTGAGTATGTAGATGATGTGGCTAAGGAGATGAGGTAAACCATGTTCTCTAGAAGTCGGGCGTAACAAACTGGAGGACCATGTATGTGGCTGATCTCTACAAAGGCACCAGGGGAACTGCCCTAATGAAGGTCCAACTCAATTGAGAAGGAAAGCTGGGTCCTAGGAGTTTGGTACCCTAACCACAAGTTCTCGAGATGGTTCTGATCTACACCTGTCAATGGCTCTCCTGATTATCGTCTTTCAGGAAGAGAATGTCTGTCCTGGTTTTGTCTTAAGGTTTTATTTTATGTGTCCCAGTGTCGTATGCAGATATGTGTATCACATGCGCAGCTGGTGCTTCTGGGGGCTAGAAGAAGGTGTTGACCCCTGGAACTGGGGTTTCAGCTGTGAGCTGCCATGTGGGTGCTAGGAACCAAATCCGGATCCTCTGCAAGAGCAAGAAGTGCTCCTAACCCCTAGGCTGTCTCTCCAGCTTCCAAATATGGCTTTCTGTTTGTTTTGGGGATAATGGGGATTGAACCCAGGGACATGTAGACATGTGCTAGGTAAGTGCTTTATTGTTCAGCTACACACTCCAGTCCCCTAGCACCATTCTTGAACACAGACTTCTCCCAGGATCGACATTATAAATTAACATGTTAGAGGGGTGAATTAGTTAGAAACATTTAGTAATGAATAGTGTTATTGTTATCTATCTAAGCAAACTGGATTTGTCTCATTTCTGTTGTGTGAGAAGACACCATCATCAGGACAAATTAGAGAAGAGCTTGTTTGGGACTTACAGTTTCAGCAGGTGACAGCCATGATGGCTGAGCAGAGGTAGCAGGTGGTAGGTGGCTAACTACAGCGGAGGGATCACATCTCTATCTGAAATGGGGCTTGGGGAATGGGGAGGGAGATGGTGGGACTCTCAAAGCACCCCCCCCCCCAATGACACACCTCCTCCAACAAGGTCACACCTCCTAATCCTTACCAAAGAGTTCCACTAACTGAGACCAAGTACTCAAATGAACCAACGAAGACCACACTCATCCAATCCATCATTTGAAAATTATACCTATTTTGACTAAAAAACATTGTTGAATTTTGGAAATTATTAGATTCCAACTTGCCAGTTAGTTGTTCAAATTGTGAAGACAAGTGATTCTGAATATTATAAGAGGGGGCAATAGATGGTGGCCAGGGCTGTTATTCATTCTATATAGAGATGTTTTGCTCATCCGCTGTAGTTTGAGGTGGATGGTATTACTCCATCCATATAATTGGGCTTCATTCCAAATGAGATGAATCCAATTTTCCTAATGCGTATGTAGCAATCTTCACTTACTCTAGAGCAATGGTTCTCAACCCATGGGGTCACGACCCCTTTGGGGGTGTCGAACGACCCTTTCTCAGGAGGTGCCCAAGACCATTGGAAAACAGAGATATTTGCATTATGACTCATTACAGTAGCAAAATTACAGCTATGAGGTAGCAATGAAAATAATTTTTTGGTTGGGGTCACCACAACATGAGGAACTGTATTAAAGGGTCACAGCATTAGGAAGGTTGAGGACCACTGCTCTAGGGGATATGTCACAGGACCCTGGAGATGTCTGAAACCAAGGATTGTATCTGCTACTTAGAATGTGAAGTCATCCCTGAGGGGATGTGACACTTGTGACACTATTGCGCTGGGGCAGAGTCTCTCTTGTCTCCAGCCTCTAGTTCTTTCTGTATACCACGAAGTGAGCCATTTTGCTCCACCACATGCTTTCTGCCAGGAGGTTGCACTGCACCATTCACATGCCCAGGATTCGTGGAGCCAATGACCTCTGAAACTGTGAGCCAAAGCAAATTCTCCCTCCTTGATGTTTCTTTCTTGAATATGTTGCCATATGGTACCAGAGTTCCCATGTCTGCCATCTTCATTGGGGGGGAGGTGGCTGGGAGGAAAGGGAGCATCCTTACCATCACTGTTGTTTTGTTTATTTGGTTTTGTCCTTTTGAGACAGGGTCTCACTCTGTAGCCCAGGTAGCCTCAGATATCAGTTTGTCTCCTGAATGCTTGCACTGCTCCCAGCATCCCGCATCAGAATGCTTGATGGTCTGAGAGTTCCCTGCATCCCAGCACTGCAGTACAGTGGTAGATGGTCGGATAGACCACAGGACTTGCTGATGAGCTGTGTACACACTAGGGGGCTGAAGGGTAAAAGAAAGACATAACTCAGGAGAGACAAAGCCAACACAAGATTCTATCACACTTCTCAGAACAGCACAAACTTTGTAATCTCAGAACTTGGGAGACTGAGGCAGGGCACCATTGTGAGTTCCAGGCCAGCCTGGGTACCATAGTGAGATCCTGTCCTCAAAACAAACAAAACATGCTGGGCAGTGGTGGCACAGCACACACCTTTCATCCCAGCCCTTAGGAGGCAGAGACAGGAAGAGCTCTGGGTTTGAGGCCAGCCTGGTCTACATTGTGAGTTCTGGGGCAGTCAGGGCTACACAGAGAAATCCTGTCTGGAAAAACAAACAAACAAACAAACAAACAAAATGTATAAACTGATTTATTTCTGAATTTCCCTTTGAATGTCTCCATCCAGGGTTGACTGTGGGCAAGTGAGGCTTCTCTAGTAGATCCCAGGTCTACAAGAAAAAGTTTCCATGATTTTTAAACATGATCAACTTATCTGTAATTCTGCTTTAAGGTCTTAGCTTCTACTTAAGTATTTTTTAATCTGTGAGCCTCATCTATATATTTAGAGCCCAGATCCTTCCAAAATCCACCCAAGATAGCACTGAAAAATTTAGCCCCCATTAGAAATAAGTTTTTCATAGTCGTTGATATGCTTTTACCTCCAAACTTTTTTGGAAAGCTAACTTATACAGGCTTCCCTGCTATTTCATTTTCAAACAGATTGCATTCCAAAAATGCATTTAAGGGTTGGCTCTTTGGAAGATAGAATACATTTTTTTTTTCCTTTCAGAAACACTGTCCCAGGCTAGTGCATAAAACCTAGTCAGTGTTGACTGGATACTCACTTGAATCCTGCATCCTAGAAGTATTACAAGATAGAGTGGAACTCGGGAGACGAAGGCAGACAATTTGTCCTGGGTTCAAGGCTAGCCACTGATACATAGTAGGGCCAAATCTCAAAAACAAAAACAACAAAGAATCCAAACAGCCAAATACAACAAAAGAGTGGAATGCATAGTTTTCCCTCCACTTTCCGTGCACACGGAAAAGTCTAGAAGATGTAAAGTCTGTCTCAGCTGACCACTTTCCCGAGATTTTCCTGCTGGTATTGTCCTTGCTGCCTTCCCAACCTGGGTCTGTTGTGACATCTAAACAACGCTGGCCCTGTAACCCTTTCTTCCCTAATCAAATGCCTTCAGAATAGTTATCTCCTTTTGTCCCCTTAATGTGTGTGTTGGGGGGGGGGGGTGCCACTGAGCAGAGTACAGTGGCGATCAGAGAACAATTAAGGATGTCAGTTCTTCATCCTGGGGACTGAACTCAGGTCATCAGGCTTGGCAGTAAGTGCCTTATACTCTTAAGAGTCATCTCATCAGCCCCAAAGTAGTCACCTTCTAGCTGAAACAGTGACTGAGTGCCAGTATGTGAAAGATGAAAATGGCTTAGTCTTTGAAAGCGCTCTGTCCTTTAAAGACAATCAGACTTTTGTTTAGTCTCTGTCTTTTCTTTTTTTTTTTAAGCTGAGGCTCGAACCCAGGGCCTTGCACTTGCTAGACAAGCACTCTACCACTGAGCTAAATCCCCAACCCTCTGTCTTTTATTTATTTATTTTTGAGCCGTGTGTGTGTGTGTGTGTGTGTGTGTGTGTGTGTGTGTGTGTGTGTGTAGGGGTGTTTCATGTGGCCCAGGTTGGCCTTGAACTCACTAAGTACTGAGGATGGCTTTGATTTTCTTGCCTCTGTTCCAGAGGGCTGGGATTTTCAGTATGGTCACCATGCCTGACATACTGTCTTTACTTTTAACTGAGGACAGCAGTTATTGGCAATGTGGCTATAGCTGTATGAAATGGTTTGGTGTGTCTTTGAAGCCCCAGGGAACCACTCCTTTTGAGCAGTAGAGAAAACTGGGGCTCAGAAAACCAAGCATGTGCTTTGCTTAGGGTCTCTCGGGGTGACGGTGAGGGGCTCAGACTGGAAAGCTTCCAGACCTGAAACTGCCTCAGTGTGGGGTCCTTTGTGGTCCTCCTCCCCTGAGGTTCAGAGGCCCCCATAGCTCCAACTTTAATGGTAGGCTCTGTCACCTAGGATGACTAGACAACTCAGACATGGGGGCGGCTCAGGGTGTCATCCCTAGAAAGACATTTCTGCAGGAATTTAGGTGTGCCTTCTCTTGGGCTGGGGGGAGGTGGGGGTGTTGCTATGTCAACAGTTGATATCAACCTGAGATCTGACCAGAAGGCAGGGAGTCAGGGAGTCAGGAATAAATGGAAATCAAGTCAGGTGTGCCCCCAGGCCTTAATCTCAGCAATGGGGAGGTGGAGGCAGGAGAATCAGGAACTCAAGGTCACCCTCAGCTGCTTTGTAGATTTGAGTAAGATCTAGACTACATGAGTGCAACCCTGTCCCAAGAGACAAATAAAAACAAACAACAAAAAATAAAAAGGAGGGGTTGGGATTTAGCTCAGTGGTAGAGTGCTTGCCTAGCAAGTGCAAGGCCCTGTGTTCAATCCTCAGCTCCACAAAAATAAATAAAAAAAATAAAAATAAATAAAAAGGAAAGAATGAAAAAGAGAAAATGATTAAGGAGAAAGAACCCAATAAGACTCAGGGTTCACTGGGCGGTGGTGGCACACACCTTTAATCCCAGCACTCAGGAGGCAGAAGCGGGCAGATCTCTGTGAGTTGGAGGCCAGCCTGGTCTACAGAGTGAGTTCCAGGAAAGGTGCAAAGCTACACAGAGAAACCCTGTCTCAAAAAAACAAACAAAACAAAACAAACCCCCCCCCCAAAAAAAACCCAAACAAAAACAAAACAACAACATCAAAAAACAACAACAAAGGCATCTGTTTTCATACTTGATCCAGAGCCTTATTTCATTTATCAGACATGAGACAGTGTCTTCTGCCAGTCCTTGTCGATTCTCCACTATTGATAACTAAAGTACACAGGCCATAATTGTCAGTGTTTAGGAACCTTTCAGAGATAGACACTGAATACCTGATGCAACAGTGAAGAAGTACATAACAGGAATGGTGGTGTAGCTCAGTGGTCCAGCACCTGCCTAACAAGCAAGGCCTTAGCTCTCAGTCCTTAGCACTGCAGAGAAAAGGGGGTGTTGGTGCATTGGTGCATGCTTTTTAACCCAGCACCAGGGAGGCAGAGGCAAATGGATCTCTGTGAGTTTGAGGCCAGCCTGGTCTACAGAGAGATCCAGGACAGTCAGGGCTACAGAGAAACCCTGTCTTGAAAAAAAAAGAAAAAAGAAAAAAAAAGAAGAAAAGAAGGAGAGGAAAGAAGGGAGGGAGGGAGGGAAGGAGGGAGGGAGGAAGGAAGGAAGGAAGGAAGGAAGGAAGGAAGGGAGGAAGGGAGGGAGGAAGGAAAGAAAGTGTGATTCAAGAAGCCACAGTTTACTACCTTGGTTGGACTCAGAAGGGATGGGATGGCCAAGTGTGTCTCCCTGCCATCCATGTTTGGCAGGCATGGACAGGCCAAACACTTAATAATTCTCTCCTCTAAGGCTGTCCAGCCAAGGCCAGAAACTTGATGCTGAAGGCTGGGGGAGAAAGTGAGTGCTGAGGGGACCCTACACACCAGAGTGTCCAAACCATGACTCCTGCAGATCATCATCTGCCACCTAAAAAGGTCCTCAAAAGCAAAAGCAAAACAAACAAACAAAAACAAAAAACAAAAAAAATAACTTCTGGAGAAGGAGCAGAGCCAAACTGTTTGCTCTTTTTCCAGAAAAAAAAAAAATTTAAAGTAATGTTGGGGAAATGTTTATCAAAACCCATTCTGTCCAAAAAAAAAAAGATGGGGGAAAAAAAGAAACACATTTCTATTAGCAACTGCTTAGTGAAAGGAGGGTGCCAGGCCCCTGCTTGCATTTCTAAAGGGTGAGTCATAGGATCCTGTGGCGGGAAAGTAGGGGGTTCTTGTCAGGTGGGGGAGGGTCCCTTAGATTGTGACAGTTTATCAGAGAGGATCCCAGTAGTGAAAAGGCAAGTCACTTCAAAGAAAAGCAGGCCTGCCAGCTGGCTCTGGAGAAGAACTCCCCTTGGGAGTGGATTGGATCTATTTGAAATTCAGAAAGAATGTTGGGGTTAAACCAGAACAAAAAATTCGGGTGTGGTACCCTACCTGCAATCTTGGATTGCATAGGGAGATCCTTTCTCAAGCAAAATAAAATAAAAACAAAACAAAAAGAGAGCTGTAACTAGTTAACTTATTTCTTGTGTGTTTGTTTTTTGAGATAGGGTCTCTCTTAAAAAGTCCTGGCTGTCCTTGAACTCATATAGCCCAGGCTGGCCTGCCTCTGCTTCCCAAGTGCTGGGATTAAAGGCGTGTGCCGCCGCCGCCGCCGCCGCCGCCGCCGCCGCCGCCACCACCACCACCACCACCACCACCACCACCACCACCACCACCACCTGGCTAGGTGTTCCATTTATAGATGTGCCTCAGCTGTCTCTTATTTTCTCAGAAGTTTGTCGGGTTATGAGTCTATGTTTTGATTGTGACCCACTGTCAGATGAAGCATCTCATACTACAGCTTAGAGCTCCTCTAGTCTGTGAGTTTAAACACAATGACTTAGAAAGTGGTTTAACCGCATCTCTATTTAACAATAACGATAAAGTGGCAGATTCCCCATATGGCCTTCGACCTCCTCAGCCATCAGCTTTTGACCAGGTTTATGGCACCAGGAGTCAGATCTAACTGGGAAGGGGTTGATTACCCCTACAGCAGTAATGCCATTGTTGCCAAAGTGTGTGTATCTTGTCTGGCAGATTAGTATTCTAAGTACTCAGGTAAGAAACCTTCTTTGTTTTTTGTGTGTTTGTTTTACCAGAGCTGAGGACCGAACCCAGGGCCTTGTGCTTGCTAGGCAAGGGCTCTACCACTGAGCTAAATCCCCAACCCCTTAAACCTTCTTTGTTTTTATGGTTTGGTTTTTGGTTTTTGGAGACAGTGTTTCTCTGGGTAGCCCTGGCTGTCCCAGAACTCACTCTGTAGAGCATGCTGGCCTACCTCTTCCTCCCAAGTGCCAGGATTAAAGGCGAGTGCCATCAGTGCCAGGCTCATGATTCTGTCTTTAAAAAACAAACAAAAAAATAAAATAAAATAAAATAAAAGACAAAAACAAAACAAAAAACGAGACAGGATGGATGAAGGAAAGAAGAGAGAGAGGGAGGGAGAGAGGGGAGGGAGAGAGGGAGGGAGAGAGGGAGGGACTGATTTAAGGAAACTCTGATGTGAACCTTGCCAACACAACATCTAGCTTAAAGAGGGATGTGGAGAAAGTGGAGGAGATTCAACAGGGAGTCACAGATGATTAAAGGCTTAGAAAAATTGGAGCCAGAGATCAGTTAGCCCAAGTTAGAAGACTGCTAGGTTTCTTAATAACAGTATTTGAGCATAGGAAGGGCTGTTACATGCGAGATGAAGAACGGCTGCCTTGTCTTCCAGACAGAGTGGAAGAAACAGACTCAGAAGTAGGAAGGCCCAACTCAGATAAAAAGGGGCTTTCGAAAATGATTATCCGATTTGGGATTACCTCGGGGTCTCCTGTCTCCCCTTTTTCTTCTGTAACACTGTCTCTCACATGTTTGAGTTCTCTATCAATGGGGTAAGGTGGTGCCTGCCTAACACACACAAGGCCCTGTGTTTATGCTCCAGTACTGCAAAAATAACTCAGTTCTCTGTCTCTCACCACTTGGGGTGTTTTCCTTCCTTTCTGTCATCTACTCTGGTTTTTTTTTTTTTTTGAGCTGAGGATCGAACCCAGGGCCTTGTGTTTGCTAGGCAAGTGCTCTACCACTGAGCTAAATTCCCAACCCAATCTACTCTGGTTTTAATGACTTGCTATAAATTGCTAATTTCCAGATGTATGTTGAAAGATCTCCAGTGAAGACTCTTCTAAATGCCTGCTGCACATGTTTCGGTTTCTTACCTGTTCTACTGTGATGTCATCATAGGTGACCCTGTTCTACTGTGATGTCATCATAGGTGACCCTGTTCTACTGTGATGTCATCATAGGTGACCCTGTCCTACTGTGATGTCATCATAGGTGACCCTGTCCTACTGTGATGTCATCATAGGTGACCCTGTCCTACTGTGATGTCATCATAGGTGACCCTGTCCTACTGTGATGTCATCATAGGTGACCCTGTCCTACTGTGATGTCATCATAGGCGATCCTGTTCTACTGTGATGTCATCATAGGCGATCCTGTTCTACTGTGATGTCATCATAGGCGACCCTGTTCCACATGTCCCAACATTCATTGCTCTTCCATATTCAGCTTCTGAATTATCCAGTGCCAGCTCCTTTCACTGCAAATGTGGCTGATTCCAAAACAATTTTACCTCTTCGGTCGCCTTCATGGTCTTATGTCTCTTGCCCCTTTCAAATCCCTGTTGTCTTTATTCTTTCTAGAACATACCATATCCTCCTGTGGATAATGTCTATTCATCCTCTGACTTTGCCAAGCTGTACCAATGACCCTCAATAAATGCTGGTGAATTTACATTAAAAACTTCTCAAGGAATATTGTACTTTCTTTTGTAAGTGTTTCCAGGCTTCAGATTCAATAACTACCCATTTATAAAACATCTTTATTAATTTATTAATGGGGGAGGGATTGAGACAGTGTTTTTCTGTGTAGCTCTGGAACTCACTCTATAGATCAGTCTGGCTTTGAACTCAGATATCCTCCTGCTTCTGCCTCCTGAGTGCAGGGATTAAATGCATGTGCCACAATCCCCCCCCCCCCCCCCGCCCTATTAATTGGGCATATTAACAGAATCTAAAATCCCATGGTTGGTTGATATATATGGAAGGCCTGCACTTTTCTGAAGGGAAGAGAGAGGGAGTGGATATCAGGGGAGGAAAGTGGGGGGAGAGAAGGGAGGGGAAACTGTGACTGGGCTGGGAAAAGCTAATTAATTGGTTAATTAATTAAATAAGAGAATAAACAAAGAATCTAAGGATCAACCATCAAAAATTTCATTACCAGACTGAGTGTGGTGGAGCAAAACTTGAATCCAAATAGAGACAGGAGTATCTCTGTGAGTTTGAGGGCCAGCCTGGTCTACATAGGGAGTTGCAGGATAGCTAGGACTACATAGAGACCCTGTCTAAAATAAATTATATTACTACTGCTCCCAGAATCTATAAGTTATTAAGCAAAAATTCCAGTGCCTGGTGTGACCTCTTTATGAGTTGTTGGTCAGGGAGGCCCAGAGGTACCCCAAATATTGCAGGCTATTGGCATTGTTCTTGGTTCCCCCACTAGAACTGGATGATAAGACCCTGTTGCTGAAGACACCACATACTGGTTCCTCCTGATCAAGCTGGAATTGAGTGGAAGCTTCCTTCCTATTGGCCAGCTTTCACTGTGTCAGAATGTGCTATGCAAGCTGCTGGGGAAGAAAGTCACAAACAGTGTTACCCACATACAAAGCCTGTGAGCTACAATACCAATCCGCAAGGCACGCTGTGCCTGATGGCGCATTAGTGGTATGGCCGTTATGGCGGGAACCAGTGGGTTTCTGGTTGGATTATAGACCCACTCACAGGAGGAATCCATACTTGGTACTGTAAAACTGGTCCAAAGTCCATGGCTGGGAAGGTCATAGGCCCTAGGAAGGAATCTACTACTACTATTTTGCTATAACAGATATAGTATTAAACTGCCCTATAAATATTTGTGTTTATTCATAGAAAAATAATGCTCTCAACCTTGACCAAAGAGACATGTTTGGAGTGGGCAAAAGTTAATGCAGAGACTCATAACTAGTCAGAGTTCTGTGAATAAGTGACTTTGGGGGTCTTATCCTGAAAAAGAACATCACTACCACCCTCAACTCCACACAAAGGCCAGGGGATATCACAGAAGAAAAGGCAGGAAGAATTCAAGAGCTGAGGGAGGAGAAGAATGCTGTCCTCTGAAGATGACATGCCTTCTGAACTCAGAGTAGTTACTCATGTAAGACTAAGACCAACGGCATTCTATTATGGATCAGGGAGGGGTTCATAAGGCCTCATCCTTCCCTGAGGAGATTTAAGTAGTTAATGGGGCAAATATTCCTTGGTGGTGTGGCCCCCGGTAAGTTGCCTTTGCTCATGTGAGTAACTCCCCCATCCATGCCCGTGCAGGCAGCATTAATTAGACAGTAGTGTGACACCCACAGGCACAAAAGATGTGACAGTAAGAAGGAGACCTATTGGAAAGAACACTGTATTAGTGAGAAGGAAAGAGAATAAGAAAGGATAATCGGGGTGGGGAATATGGTTAACGTACATTAGATATGTGAATGAAATTGTGAGACATAAATTTTAAAAATAAGTTTTTACTAAAAAAAAAAAAAAAAAAAAAAGCTGAGTAGTGATGTCACATGCTTTTGATCCAGCACTGGTATATATTTCCTATGAGTAGTAGTCCACATATCTTTTTAAATAATGATTTCAAAGTCATATTTCCAAATGTGAATTTCCAATTTTATACATCCCCAATTTTTCATCTTCTGATGCTGTCTCAGAGAGCAGTCTCAGAAACCTGAGAATTATCGGCAACACCTTTTTCTTCTTAAATCTCCACACCCAGATTGGCCAATTCTCTCGTTTTTATCTTTATTAAACTAGTCTAAGTGCTCATTATCTTTCTAACAGCCCCTATAGCAGAGGTTCTTAATCTGACCCATTTGGGGTTGTATATCAGCTATCCCGCATAGCAGATATTCACATTACAATTCGTTACAATAACAAAATTACTGTTATGAAGTAGGACTGAAAATAATTTTATGGTTGGAGGTGACCATAACATGAAGAACTGTATTAAAGGGTCACAGTATTAGGAAGGTTGAGAACCACTACTCTATAACTTTTGACCCTTAGTGCTCTATAACCTTTGTTCCTCATCTTAACTGATCTATCTATCATCTATTTATCTATCTCTTCGTGTGTGTGTGTGTGTGTGTGTGTGTGTGTGTGTGTGTGTGTGTGTGTGTGTGTGTGTGTGTGTGTGTGTGTGTGTGTGTGTATTCTCTGTCTCTCACATATTAGAGAGAGAGAGAGAGAGAGAGAGAGAGAGAGAGAGAGAGAGAGAGAGATCCACTTGTATCTCCCTCCTGAGTACTCAGATTTCTCAACCATTATTCGTTTGGTTTTGTAGTACTGGAGGCTGAACCTAGGGGCTTGGAAGCAAACAAAGGAGAAAGGGTCTCTAAGTTGACCACAGTTCCCTATAGTGTAAGATTCTGGCTAAAAAAAAAAAAGAAAGAGGCTATCATATATGTAGCCATGGGGGCCTGCTTCCTGCTCTTCAAATACATGGTGACTGATTCTTCTAAAGTCCTGAAGACATCTTTCTCCTCTTCTTCACAATAATCATCCTTTCTCTTACTATTTGTGTTCCTACAGAAATAATCCTGATGACCTCGGAGAATTGTATTCCATTATTCTTTCTGGTGCATTTCATTCTATTATTCTGTTCTCTTCTGTTCTATCTATTCTCACTTCCTATTCACCAAAAGCTCTCTGCCCTCTTTTCCTTGTCTTTTTTTTTTAAAAAGTATTTATTTTAAATGTTTATTTGGGGGTGTGGTAGCAAATACCTTTAATCCCGGCACCCAGAGAGCCAGAGGCAGGTGGATCTCTGTGAGTTCAGAGCCAGCCTGCTCTACACACTGAACTCTAGGCCAGCCAGGGCTACAGAGCGAAGGAGAAAGAGATGTAACCATCATTTGGTTTTTAGGTGGAACTGTAGTGGGTCTGTTCCTCTTGGCTGCAATGTTGAAGTCAAATCAAGGCTATGACTTTCTGCATCTGGATAGCACTTTGTTTATCAAGAAGAAAATCATTAATGAGAAATAAATGACATCCCATATGAACTTTAAAAAATATTTATTTTTATTTTATGTGCATTGGTGTTTTGTCTGTATGAAACTGTCAGATTCTCTGGAAGTGGAGTTACAGGCGGTTGTGAGCTGCCATGTGAGTGCTGGGAATTGAACCCAGGTCCTCTGGAAGAGCAGCAGCCAGTGCTCTTAACCACTGAGCCATCTCTCCAGCCCCCCTCTGCTCTCTTTTTCCTCCTGACCCTCCCTTTCTCCTTTTACATTTGTTCTGGTAATTGTCAGCACATCATATTATACTGTGATTTTTTTTGAAAGCAGAGACTGTATTATCTTTTTATTACTTTGATAATTTTAATTGACACACAGAATTATAAAATCTTTGGGGTATAGTGTGACATTTCATGACATGTGCACAGGATCACATGTCAGACCAGGGTACCTGACCCATCCCTCATCTGGACAGTGTCTACTCTGGCTTCCCGTTGATCTTTATATGATAGCATAACTGACAAAGGGCTTCCATTTGTGGACTGAGTTAATTATCTTCTATTTACCCGGCACTGGGCTTAGGGCTTTACCCACATCATCCCATTACATCTTCACAATGAACTTAGGAGGCTGATCTTATCCTATCATTAGCTCCATGTTATAAAAGAAGACGCCAGCATCTAGAGATACTAAGTAACTTGCCCCTAGGCACCAAACTGTGTGTGGGCGTGACTTGTGCCTATCGCCTGCAGGTGACTTTGTAGACGTTAGGAAGTGACATCAAACACGTGAGAGGGGCGAGATCTCCGAATCAGGACTCCGCCGTGTGTCTTTGGAGCAAACCTGAAGAATATGATACAGGGAGAGTCAACCATAGAACCCTGGGGCTGTGAGGCCAGGTGGTTTAAACAAGGGTGGCAAGAAGGCTAGACCTGAATTGTGCTTGCTCAGTGAGCCTGAGTGTTCCACAGACTGGTGAGCATTGTAACTTTGCACAACATACCTCTGGCTCTGACTGGCCTGGGAAAACAGAGCTGGGTCAAGAAACCTGGTGAGCCGAAATAGAGACTTTGATTCATTTCAGTAGCAGGAAAACAACCTGCCTGCCTCACTTCCGTTGGCCATCTCTGTAGGCTCCGATGTTGCTACTGAGATCTGTCCACACTAACGCCGTGGACAGCTGGCTCAACTGTAGAGAGCGCTTCATGCAAAGGTGCTTGTGAGTGTTCTGCTGCTGCCTGCCCAGCCAGGTGCACAGCTGTCTAGTTTGGGTTGTGTTTTCCTTTGTAGACAGGGCTTCACTATGCAGGCCAGGTTAGTGTCAGACTTGAGATTCTCCTGCCTCAGTCTCCTGAGCGCTGGGGCTGTAAGTGTGCACAATCATGCTAGGCAGTTCTGCAAGTGTTGCTGGGACGGGAAGGGCAAAGTATTGGAGGGGAACCCTATGTGGGCTGATCACGAAGAGCTCCACCTTCATTTATTGGAAGTTGGGTTAATGACTGTAGGTATTATTGTTATTCACTTATCATTATGCATTAAATTGCTTAATTGTACTTAATTAGCTTACAAAATTGCAGATTTTCATATGGTTTTTTCATATAGTCCCCCTCCCCCTTGAGAAAGGAGCATAGGCTAGACTTGAACTCTCTATATGTAGCTAAAAATGACCTTGAACACCTCATCTTCCTGCCTCTACCTTCTTTTTTTTTTTTTTTTTTTTTTTGGTTTTTTGAGACAGAGTTTCTCTGTGTAGCTTTGCACCTTTCCTAGAACTCACTTGGTAGCCCAGGCTGGGCTTGAACTCACAGAGATCCACCTGCCTCCTGAGTGCTGGGATTAAAGGCGTGCAACGCCACCGCCCGATCTGCTTCTACCTTCTAAATGTGCCACATTAGGACTTTCACAGTATGACTGCCATCTTATAAAATTACTGTGGTTTTGATTGCTAAGCTGGAAGGTGCTTGCTTAGTGTGTGTGAGTCTCACACACACACACACACACACACAAGTAAAAAGAGAAAAGAGAAAGAAGACAAAGTATTGGAGAATTCTCAGTGTCCCCGTGAGGAGGTAATCCACTGAGAACTGTAGAGTCTCTAGCTTCTTGAACAGGACTGTAAGGGGTGGGGTTTACGTGTTGTATTTCTCAGATCTGCAGCTCTGGCATGGCTCTCTGAACTGGGCCTGAAAACATGTGAGATTCACATATACCATCTCAAACTAAGTAAATTAGAAGAAACAATTGCTTCATTTACTTTTCAAATCCACAAATGTGGCAAGGCAACATACCTTGTTTCCAAAAGAAATTTCTTTCTGGCAGGTGAATCTACGTCAAGGCCGTTAAAAATGAAATCCGTTGATGACCATAGAGTTAGTATGAAGGAAACAGATATTCATAAGGGTTGATGCAGTCAGTCCTGTGTTTAAAAACCTTTCGGTTTCCTCATTTTATCTTACCGGGATAAAATCAAAGTCTTTACTGTTTTGTTTTGGACTGAACTCAGCACTTCGTGCATTTGAGGCTAGCTTTCTGTCACTGAACTCCAGTCCCACATCCCTTGTTAGCCTCTCATACTGATCACCCTACCTCACCTCAAGTCTTTCTCCTAATCTCCAAATACACTGAACTCTGTAACATTTGCTTATGCTTGAAATAACTTGTACTTTAAAATTTTCACTTGTGTTAAAAAAAAAAAAAAAAGGCTTTCTTTCTGACCTGAGTACAGTAACTCATGCCTGTAATCCCAGCATTTAGGAGGCTGAGGCAGGAGCATTGCTCTAAATTCAGGCATGCTACATAGTGAAGTTCATGTTGGCCTTAGTTGCAGAGGGAAACTCTGTCTCCAAAAAGAAGAAAAAAGAGTATTTCATTTTTCAATCTACTAGCAGCAGTTCATGTTTCCATAGCAACTTATATATAAGTCTACTAACATTTAACCTTCATAATTATTTTTGCTGCAGGAGATGGGACCCAGAATCTCAAGTATAGGAAATCAGTCTTATCACTGATCTAGCTCCGAGTCCTTACTGATTTGCACATACTCCATCATCAGAGAAGTTCGAGTTTCTAGAGAGTTGGGACAATCTTATTAAATCCTTTAGGAAACATTTGTTTCTTGTGGGAAGGAGCACACACATGTCGAGAGGACATTTGTAGGAGTTGGTTCTCTCCTTCCACCATGTGGTTCCTGGGGATGGAATTCAGGTCCTCAGCCTGTGCAGCAAGTGCCTTTATGGGCTGAGTCATCTCAACAGCCCTAAATCCTAACTCCTGATACACAGTCGAGCTCAGAAAAGGCCTTTAAGTGACTTGATGACTCTGTGCACTAAACTTTGTGGTGCGCTGGCTGTTTCTACTCCTCACTGAGCCCAGAACATTTTGTTGTCTAAAACATTTTCTTTAGCTGGACACAAACCTTGCTCCTAGGCCAGTGCTCTGTCATGGTTTGGAATTTGTGAGTTTACAAAAAGAAAGAAGAAAGGACAGTGGTGTATCCATACCCATATTCTAGCACTTTGAGAGGTGGAGGCAGAAAAATCAGAAAGTCAAAGTCACCGTTGGCTACCAAATGAGTTCAAGGCTATCCTGGGCTACATGAGATCTTGTCTAAAATAATAAACTAATAAATACAATCAGATGGCTGTAGCCCTGTGGGTTTATTTCTGGTCATCTTATCCTGTTCTATTTGTCTACATGGCTGGTTTTATGCCATTGCCATGCTGGCTTTGTATGTTTGTGTGTTGTTTTTTCACTATGGGTCTGTAAGAGAGTTGGAGAGCAGGCACTATGATGCCCTTTCGGCTTAGGATTGCTTTGGAAGGCAAGGCTGTGCTACATAGCTCAAGCTGGCTTTGTGCCTCAGCCTCAGGAGTGATGGGATTGTAGACACATACCGCCAAACCCTGATCCGTGTTTGTGAAGTGTAGCATTTTCTTTGTGTTTGTGCGTATATATATATAATTATCTCCAAATTCAGGGAGACAGGGGTTACCCCATTCGGGACAAAAGACCCCTGTCAAGCTGCTGCATGAACTTGTGTAGGAAGCCTGGGCTTGAGACCGTGTGTCACACACCGCACCGTCTTCCTCTCTTCCTTGGGTTCTCACCTGAGCTTTATGAAGGTAACTGGTTTGCACTTAAGAATTTATGAGAAAGAGGAACTGTTGTGGCACCTGTGGCTACTGAACAGAACCAAGTTAACTCTCCAGGCGATCAATCTGTGAGTCAAACAGTATCTGTGAAGAAATCTTAAGGTCCATCCTCCCAATGAGTAGAAATCAATAACATGGCCAAACCTGGTGGGATTATTCCTGTAATCCTAGCAGTTGGAAGGTTAAGACAAGAGGCTCAGGAGTTTGAGGCTGTTTCACAAAAAAAAAAAAAAAAAAAAAAAAAAAAAAAAAATTATCTAACCTGTCTGTGAAGACCCATCATGACCACAGCATCTCTTATAAAAGAAACCTTGTAACTGGGGTTTGCTTACAGTTTCGGAGGTTTAATCCATTATCATCATGTATGATAGCATGGTAGCAAATGGGCAGACATGGTGCTGAAGAGGTAGCTGAGAGTTCTACATCTGGATCCACAGGCAGTAGGAACAGGTTTTGAAACCTCAAAGCCCACCCCCAGTGACACAGTTCTTCCAACAAGGCCACACTCCAACAAAGCCACATCTCCTAATCCTTCTCAAGAAGTACCATTCTCTGATGACAAAGCATTCAAATATATAAACCTATGGGTCCATTCTTATTCAAACCACCACAAACCCTTCACTGTTTTCATTTTTTTCTAGCTTATATAAAAATCCACATTGTAAAGTAATCTACTTTTATATAATTCATATTCACAACAGTTTATTTTTCCTTCATTCCTCTCAGAATACATTAAGCCCTTATAGCCGGGCGGTGGTGGCACACACCTTTAATCCCAGCCCTCGGGAGGCAGAGCCAGGTGGATCTCGTGAGTTCGAGGCCAACCTGGGCTACAGAGTGAGTTCCGGGACAGGTGCAAAGCTACACAGAGAAACCCTGTCTTGAAAAACAAAACAAAACAAGTCCTTGTGATCAAATACAGAGAAACTGAAATCATACAATGGTTAGCTTAGCATTACAAATATTTTTATAGATTCATGTGTATGCTCTGTCTAGATATATGCATGTGTACCATGTGCATGTCTACTGCCTGTAGAGGTCAGAAGACAGTATTGGATCTCCTGGAACTGGAATGATCCATGGTTGTGAGCCACCACCATATGGATGCTGGAAACTGAACCCAGTGCTCTTAACCACTGAGCTATCTTTCCAGCCCCAGCATTACATTTTTTAATGTTAAGTTTTTACTTTAGACTTTTAATTTTTTTAAATTAAAAGTTACTATTGTGTGTGTGGAGGCATACTTGCGTCCCAGTGCATGCATAAGGCATGAGAGGATACCATTAGGGAGCTGGCTCTCTCCCACCTTTACATGGGGTCTGAGAATTAACTCAGTTCTCGGATCATCAGATTGTCAATAAGAGGGCTTTTATTTTTGGAGTCATTTAACTGAAAACACACTCACTGATAAGGTGCTGTTTATTTGTGTACATAGAGACATAGGGGTTGTCTATGTCTTGAAACCAGGTTTCCCTGTGTAGCCATAGCTGGCCATTCTTCTGCCTCAGATTCCCGAAGACTGAAATTACAGACATGTGCTACCATGTCTGGCTCTTTAAAACATTTTGAAATGCTGGCCATGGAAAGTGATGGAGCCCTTGTAGGGTTTAAGGTATGAGGGGATCAGGAGCGTGTGTGTGGGTGAGTGACAGGATCACATTTGCATTTTGAAAAGATTACTAGTTTCTGTAGGGAATGGATTAAAAGGCATGGGCTAGAAGAGTACATTGTGATGTTTCCCAGAAAAGATGCATGCAAACTTGAGCTTTTGCGAGATAGGTAATGCTTTAAGGGAATTAAGAGTTCTCACAGAAGAGAAACACTATTGTTTTTAGTTTTGTCTCTTTTATGTGTTCTTGTGGAGGGGAACAGGGTACAACTGGTTCCTAACCAGTGGAGAAAAAGAAGAAACAGGACCTTTTCCCAAAAAGGTCCTTGGGAAAATCATTGATAACTGGGGTTTACTGTTAACTTTTTCTTCCAAAACAAAGGTAGCTTTATCATCATTACTTTCTAATATATACTTAGTTATGTATTTCAGGGGGAAGGAATGAATCTCCATGGTAAAGCAATTATCTAGCATAAGAGGCACTCTGCTTAACCTACACTACACCAATGTTATCTGTCTGTCTTTCTGTTTATCTATCCATCCTTCCACACACTAGACTATAGAAAATAAGTTTATTTGAGAAGACAACTTCACGGAGCCAGGCAGTGGTGCTAACCCACTCTATTGTTTTAAACCGGATTTCACTTAGCCAAAGTTGGCATGGTTGAGATTGACCTTGAACTGTTAACCATCCTAGGAACCTCTGCTTCCCAGTACTGAGATTACAGGTTTGAGCCCTCAAACCTGGTACTGTTCTGTAAGGGCTCTTTCCTTATGATCTAATCACACCCCAAAGACACCACTATTTTTTAAAAGATATTTTGATAAGATTTATTTTAATTTTATTTACGTATGAATGTGTCTCACCTGAGTGCAGATGGTTCAATGAATCCCCTGAAGCTGGAGTTACAGGCAGCTGTGAGCCACCCATAATGAGTGCTGGGGTCTCTGGTCTTCTGGAACAGCAGCAGTACTAAGGCTCTCCAGTCTCACAAAGACCTCACTTCTTAATCTCCTGACCTTGGAATATAATATACCGGGTCTGAGCTGACACAAATGTCCAGACTTGTTTTTCTTTTTTTTGGTAACTTTTTCTGATACAATCAGAAAAAAGTTTAATTTTTCTGATAGAACTTTTTGTACATTTTTATTCTATTATATTTGTGGTTATTTATTTATCTAATAGTTTTTTTTTTTTCAGTCTGAGACAAAGTCTCATAGTCCGGGCTGACTCTGAATTTACCTGGCATTGGATTTCCTACTATCTCAATTTTCCAGTTATTAGGATTTGTGTTCTAAAAACTGACTTGCAGCCGGGTGGTGGTGGTACAAGCCTTTAATCCCAGCACTCAGGAGGCAGAGCCAGGTGGATCTCTGTATCTCTGTGAGTTTGAGGCCAGCCTGTTCCACAGAGCCAGATCCAGGACAGGCACCAAAGCTACACAGAGAAACCCTACCTCGAAAAACAAAAAAAACCAAAACAAAACAACAAAAAAATTGACTTGCAATGGTTCTTTGTAAATCAGTGAGCCAGCTTGTGTGTGTGTGTGTGTGTGTGTGTGTGTGTGTGTGTGTGTGTGTGAATGTGAATGTATGTATGTGTGTATTTATATTCTTTAGGGTGCTGTGGAGACAGCTTAGTAAGTGATGTTTTGTTATTTTTTTATTATTATTATTATTTTTTTAACATTCTCTGTAGCCTAGGCTGGCCTTGGTCTTTCAGCAATCCTCCTGTCTCAGCCTCCCAGGTGAGGTGGATCACCAGAGAGCACACCAAAAAAAGTCAGGTGTGGTGGTGAGGGTGTGTTGGGATGTGCTTGTAATTCCTGTAATTCCTGTGCTGAGGCAGGCAGAACCCCAGGAGCTTACTCTACTCTGTGAATTCCTGGTCAGTAAAAAAAGATCCCGGAAAAAAACAAACAAAAACAAAAATAAAAACAAACAAAAACCCAGAGTCAAGGAGACCAAATTCAATTACTTGGCAGAAAGACCCCTCTCAGCAAGCTGTCCTTTGGCTCCATACATTCCCTGGACACACACATGAACACACTCACATATACACGGACACACACACACACACACACACACACACACACACACACACACATGTTTAGCATTTGTCCTAAGGAAACAGAACAGAGAAGGGGGCAGGCCTGGGAATTTAGCTCATTTGGAAGAGTGCTAGGATGTTGGAGGACCTGGGCTCTATTCCGAGCACCACAAAAATAAATAAGTAGCCGGGTGGTGGTGGTGGTGGTGGTGGTACACACCTTTAATCCCAGCACTCGGGAGGCAGAGGCAGGAGGATCTCTGTGAGTTCAAGGCCAGCCTGGTCTACCAAGCAAGATCCAGGAAAGGTGCAAAGCTACACAGAGAAACCCTTTCTCCAAAAAGCAAATAAATAAATAAGTAAGTAGCCAGGCGGTGGTTGGTACACACACACCTTTAATCCCAGCACTCCAGAGGCAGGGCCAGGCAGATCTCTGTGAGTTTAAGGCCAGCCTGGGCTACAGAGTGAGTTTCAGGAAAGGTACAAAGCTGCTACACAGACACCCTGTCTCAAAAAAGAAAAAAAAAAAAAAAAGGAATAAAACATTACACACAGCATTTTTCTTTCAAGGGTATTCCTTAAAGAGTGGTTTAGAGGCTAATTGGGCATGATAGGGCACTTGGAAGGTGGAGGCAGCCTGGGCTACTTGAGGCTCCACCTTGAAAATAAATAAATAAACAAACAAATAAATAAAAGACAAAGAGTTGTTTATATGGGGACAAAGTCAATGAGCTGTTTATAGTGGTAAAACCAGACAATAAACGATGCCTTGGTTATATCAACGAACCGTAAGATAAATGATTAAAATGACTCAGGCTATTTAATGATATTAAAATGCATGAAGTACTAAAAATACAAACAAGATTCAACTCACAATTATCAAAACAAAATGCTAGGTATGGATACACTATTTTTATGATATTGCTTAATTCTGGGTACTGGAAATAGTGAGATTTTTTTCCCCCTACAACTCTATTTGAACCATAAAATTTAAATTTTAATGTAGCAAAGAAAAAAATTAAAAATAGTGTAGTCTATAATTCTGTAGCTGTAACATTGTTTGTATCTAAAGTTTGGCTTTGACAGAAAGGCATTACTCCAGCTGAAAATATTCTCTACATTCAAGGCACACCTTGAATGTCTCATCCTCTGTCCTCCTAAGGCTGGCTCATACAAGTGTGCCACCTTATTTGGCTTGAACTCCATATTTTTTAAAGAATAACTCTTCCTTACATAAGAAAAATAAAAGAAAGCCAGGCATTAGTGCTGCACAATTTTAATCCCAGCATTTGGGAGGCAGAGGCAGGAGGATCTCTGAGAGTTTGAGGCCAGCCTGGTCTACAGAGTGAGTTCCAGGGCAACCAGTGATACAGCGAAAAATCCTGTCTCAAAAAACCAATAATAATAATAATAATAACAACAACAACAACAACAAACACATGAAAAGTTCATTGAAGTAGGTTGTGAGGAAAGACATGGTAAGTCATTTCTCAAAGTGCTACTCTTGGCTTGCTTTTACCAGGCTGGGCCTAGCAGCTTGTACAGTTAAATGATCCCCATCTTTCTAGGAGGACCCAGGCCACTTTCACAGAAGCCTGGGCCACTGTTTCTGAAGCCTATACAGGCAAAGTGCCGAACGCAAAAGCCCTCTGCCAAGGCACTAATGGCCAGTCCGGCCAGGCCAAGCATCCGCTAAGGCAGGGCTTGTGGTTCATCACTACCAGTCCCAGGACAGCCTGAAACATCACCTCCAGAAGTTTTACATAGCTTAGATGAAATTAGGGGACAAATTGCTTGGGATTGCCCCATTCTTCAGGGGTTCCCCTGGTAAGCATCAGGGGGAATTCCCTTGATTATGGCAGAACCCTAACAGTAAGTATGGGGGCTCAGGGGAGAACGGGTCCCTGCCTGTTAGTGGGAGACTGGGAGGGGTGGGGGAATTCCTAAAAACTCCATTTGTAGAGGAGATCCCCTTGTGATTCAAAGTTCCCTTGGCACAGGGTATCTGGAGGCACAGATCTGCTTCTGATTCCTTCAGGGTTTCTCATCTGCTTTAGGCTTTAGAGACACACAACTGAAAAGGACACACACACACACACACACACACACACACACACACACACACACAGAGCTACCCCCTCTTACTGCTACTGTCTGGTTATTAATTAGTCCAATGGTCGTAGAATTTAAATCATTTACATGAATCCAGTATCCTTCAACCATTCATTCATTCATTCATTTTCTTTCTCGAGACAGGAGCTCCTGAATGCCAGGCTGGCCTCAGACTTGCCATGCAGTTAAGGATGACCTTCCACTTGGGATTCTCTTCCTCTACTTTCCAAGCGATGGAATCCCAGGGATGTGCTAACATGCCTGGTTTATGAGATACGAGATCCTGGGGATCTAACCAAGGGCATGCTTCATGCTAGATAAGCATTCCACAAATATGACAACATACTCAGACCCAAGTATCCTATCATTCACTCTTTAAACTCTTTAAAAAAAAAAAAAAGTATTTGTGTGTGTGTGTGTGTGTGTCTGTCAGTGGCAGGCTGCCTGCGCAGTACAGAAGAGGGAGTTAAATCTCCTGGATATGCAGTTACATGCAGTTAGCTGTGAGTCTGTCTACATCTCCCCTCCCCTGCAGCACTATTCATTTTTAATTAGCTCCTGTTTAAATAGAATTCCAGAAAGAAGACAATGTGGAAATTACCTTATTTAAGTTAAACATTTGATCATGAATTTATTCATTTTTTGAGACAGGGTCTTGTGTAGCCCAGGCTGGCCTAAGTCTGCTATGTAACAGGCTAGCTTGAACTCTTGCCTCAGCGTCCTCAGTTCTGAGATTACAGTACAGTGCCCCGCATCTGACAACAGTGTGGACTTTATAAAAATGAAAATGAGGAAGGATGTATGTGTGAAGAAAGGCACTCTGTAAGTACCACTAAGGGTCCCGGCTTTTCTGATTGCCTCCATTGCTACTAGAAAGCAAATACTAACCTAACTCGATATAGTAGCCATTATACATTATTAGGGATACAAGATTGAGATGAAGTAAGACTTACTGGTTTTGGAATAAAACAGACACACAGACGACACTTCTCACCATCTTAATCTGATAACTAATGTCAGTACCCACTTTTTCAAGGGCAAGAGTTTGTGTGTGTGGTTAAAATACAATGCTGTACTTACTTGTAAATTGCCTAAAAAATACATGGAAAACCAAGCCTGTTGTTACATTTTCTTATACTGCAGCAGCTACAGCAGGTGGGTTTCTCTTCTTATTCCAAGGAAAAAGGCAGGTGCAGGCCGCAGCTCAGGCTTAAACTCAACAACCAGAACTCACCGACAGTACCAACTTGAAGTGACTCTAACAACATAGGTAGGTGATGAGATGTTTTATTACTGGGAAGATACCTCAAACTCCATGGCATTTTGTGGAATTGCAGCCTTCACATTGAAATTATGTTGTCAGCTACAGGTCATAGACAAACTTATGCAAAGAAATACAAGCTCACATTAGAATAAACCAATTTTGTTTCATATACAGAACTGCAATACATCAGGTACTAAATTTAGGTACTAAAATTAAGGCGAATTAAGTCAAAGTGGCATTGAAAAACATCTAAATCAACACATAAATCTCGACATTCATGCTTGTGTTTAGTTCAATTAAAAATGGTAAGGCAGTTGGGCATGGTGGCTCTCCCTTTAATTTCAGCACTTAAGTGAGGCAGGATTGCCCGAGTTAGAAGGCAGCTTGAACTACACACTGAGTTCTAAGACAATCAGGTGTAACACGAATGTTAAATGGTCTTTTAATAAAAAGCCCCAGAGCCAGATACTGGAGTAAATGTTGGAAGATCAGAGAGACCAAGGAACAAAAACCACTGCCACGTCTCACCTCACCAACTCCAGGAATCCTCTGACTGAATGTCTCTGAGTCCTCAGCTGAAAGCTCTCCAGGCCAAAAGCTTCAGCCAAAAAAAAAAAAAAAAAAAAAAAAAAAAAAGCTCTAGCTCCTGACTCCTCACACCTTATATACTTTTCTCTGCCCAGCCATATCACTTCTTTCTTAGTGCTGGGATTAAAGACATGTGTGCCTCTCAAATATTAGGAGCAAAGGAATAAAATCCCAAACGCTGAGATTAATTAAAGCCTGTGACTCCCAAGCACTGGGATTAAAGGTAAGTGCCACCACTGCCTGGCTCTGTTTCTCTCCTAGATTGAGTCAATCCATGCGGTCCAGGATGGCTTTGAACTCACAGAGATCCAGACGGATCTCTGCTTCCAGAGTGCTAGGACTAATCTGTCATCTATGTTTAATCTAGTGGCTTGCTCTGTTCTCTGATCTTCAGGCAAATTTTATTAGGGTACACAATATATCACCACAACCAGGGGTATGAAGTGAGGCCTCCTTTAAACAAAGTAAAGAAACCCAAAACTCCACTGAGGTAGCTGGGCACAGTGACAAAACTATGGAGGCCAGCAGAGCTACACAGAAAGCCGTCTTAAAAAAAAAAAAAAAAAAAAAGTATTAGCAAACAGTCATTTATAACACTTTGGAGAATTATAACACATGGCTTTGCATTAAACTATGTGCGTTTGTATTCTGCCTGCATGTATGTCTGTGCACCATGTGCTGCCTGGTGCCTCCCCTGGAGCTGCAGTTACAGGGAGGGAGCCAGTTCCTGCAGAAGAACAACCATTGATCCAGCCTCCAGCATCTTTAAAACTTGAAAGTAGAGAGACCCTTTCTTTACCAGCTCCTCTCTCCACCCAAAAGGGAAAAAAAAAAGCTCCAGGCATGGTGGTGTACACCTTCGGGAGGCTTGAGGCAGGTGAATCTCTGTGGGTTCCAGGCTGCCCTGGTCTAGTGACACCAGGGCTACATACAGAGACCCTGTCTTAGGAAAAAGAAAAATTAAAAAGGAAGGAAGAAAGGAAAAGAAAAAGGAAAGAAAAGCCCGAAATATGCTTGAACAAAAGAATTTTAAGATTAATCTTATGGGGTATGGTGGTGTACATCTGTAATCCTAGGCACTACAGATACTGAGGCAGGAGGATTGCTGTGAGATCAGCCTGGGCTAGACAGCAGGGCCCTGTTTCTTCCTTTCATTGTGACAAGGTCTCAGTGTGTATCCCTGACTGACCTGGAACTAAAACCATGTAGACCAGGCTGGCCTGCAACTCAGAGATCCTCCTGCGTCTTGGAAGATCCTGTTTCAAAAAATCCCAAATAAAGAAAAAAAAAAATAAGTAAATAAAAACAACTATCACTTTGTAAATCGGTAAAAGTCTAAACGCGTTAATGTTTTCCAAATAGAACATAATTAAGGGGGAGGGTAAGTTTAAGGGCTCTTAATTGGCAAACCTCTTCCTGAAAAACTCGACTAATGTAGCTATGGGAGGTTCATTTCCAGCTTAGGCCGTTCCAATGGCTCTAAATTCCATTCCGCGACGCCAAGAGCTTTTTCTCAAAGTCCTAAACATTAATTCTCATCCGCACACGCCGTCTCCGGAGCTGCGCTCCCTCCGCAGCCGCACGCAGCGCCCGCCGCAGCTGACTCCTCCCCGCTCGTGGGGAAAACCCTGCCTAATATTTATAACGCTATGACATACTGTAATACTCACAAGGTGGTTGTAGAAGTATAAACACGACTGGAGTTATCTGATTGGCTGCTGGTGATGTAACACCCATGTCAATACTTCCCAGTGAACGCACGTGTTCGACCTTTTATTTAAATTTCCATTTCATCACAGCAATAAGACACTCGGGGCGGTGCATTTTCTGTGAAACGATCATTGCCCGGGGCCAGAGGTGCTGCCCGGCGCACACAATGCGCCCAAGGAGGTGTCCTCGCGACGAAGGCACCGCCTGGTCCAGTCTTTTGTGAAAGGAACAAAATAAGTTCACTTCCTCGGGCACGGCCACCCACCCCCCAGCAGATGACAGGGCTGCTGCGCGCTCCCACCGCAGTTACTCCTGGAGTCCCAGGTGAAGTCGTGGCGAGAGCAGGGCACGGTGCGCCCGGGCGGGCGGGCGGGCGGGCGAGCGCGCGGCGCCGAGGCGGTCCCTGACACCCGCCAGCTGTTTGTCCTGGCCGAGCCGGCCCCGCCCCGAGACCCCGGCCCCGCGCCCCGCCCGCCCGCCGCCCGCTTCCTTCCCGCGGCCGCGCCCCCGCCCGCAGGCCCGAGCGGCCGGCCCCTTTCCCGGTCCCCGGGCGCCCCCGGCCCAGCCCAGCCCGGCCCAGCCCGCCCCCTCCCCCGGCCGGCCCCCACCCTCTCCCCCTCCAGCGGTTACTGCTACCCCGGTGCATTGTGGGCGCACGGTCCGTTGTTCATTTGCCATTCGACCTCCGCCAGGGCCTGGTCGGACGGAAACGCTCCGCCGGCTTTATTGTCGGCTCGCTATGTGGCGGAGCCCAGCGGCTTAGCGCGCCTCTCGCGTCCGCGCCTCGGCAGCCGGCGGCGGCGGCGGCGCGGCTCCCCGCGGACGGAGCTCTGTTGGCGGGCCGGTGTGTGCGCGCGGCGCTGAAGCGGGGCAGCGGAGGGGCGCCCGCACTCCTCCTCCTCAACTTCGAAGGCCGCACGCGCCCCGGCTCGCCGCTCCGCCGCCCGCCCACCTCTGCGCGCGGGACGCTGCCCGGAGCGCGGCGGGGCGGGGGTGGAGAGGACGCGGCCGGGACAGCGGCGAAGGCGGCGGCGAAGGCGAAGGCGGACGCGTGCGGCGGCGGCGGCGGCCCCCGGGAGCGAGCGCGAGCCGGCGGGAGGGTGAGGCCGGGCAGGCGGCGGGAGCGCAGCGCAGCGCAGCGCCGGGGGCGGGGGCGGGGGTGAGACGTTGGGGGAGCCGCGGCGAGCGCGCGGGACGCGGCCCGAGGCCGGGCGCGAGCCGAGGCACCGGGCGGCGGCGGCGGCGGCGGCGGCGGCGGCGCGCGCCATGTCGTTCAGTGAAATGAACCGCAGGACGCTGGCGTTCCGAGGAGGCGGGTTGGTCACCGGCGGAGGCGGCGGCGGCGGCGGCCCCACGAACAATAACGCTGGCGGGGAGGCCTCGGCTTGGCCTCCGCTGCCGCAGCCGCGACAGCCCGCGCCGCCCGCGCCGCAGCAGCCCAATGGGCGCGGGGCCGACGAGGAAATGGAATCGGAGGGCCTGGAGCCCCAGGACTCGGAGGCCTCCGCCGGGGCGGCCGCCGCCGAGGACGCCAAGGAGTTGCTGCTCCCTCAGGACGCGGGCGGCCCCGCCTCGCTGGGCGGCGGCGGCGGCGCGGGGGGCCCCCTGCTAGCGGAAAGGAACCGTCGGACTCTGGCCTTCCGCGGGGGAGGCGCCGGGGGTCTCGGCAACAATGGCAGCAGCCGCGGCCGCCCGGAGACCTCGGCGTGGCCCCTCAGGCATTTCAATGGGCGAGGGCCGGCGGCCGTGGAGCTGGAGCTGGACGCGCTGGAGGGGAAGGAGTTGATGCAGGACGGCGCGTCCCTGAGCGACAGCACCGAGGACGAGGAGGAGGGGGCGAGCCCGGGCGACGGCAGTGGGGCGGAAGGCGGCAGCTGCGGCAGCAGCAGGCGGTCGGGAGGCGATGGCGGGGACGAAGCGGAGGGCAGCGGTGTGGGAGCTGGCGAAGGAGAGACTGTCCAGCACTTCCCGCTCGCGAGGCCCAAGTCCCTCCTGCAGAAGCTCCAGTGCTCCTTCCAGACCTCTTGGCTCAAGGACTTCCCTTGGCTGCGGTACTCCAGGGATACTGGCCTTATGTTCTGCGGCTGGTGCCAAAGGACCCCCGAGGATGGGGGCAGCGTGGACCTTCCCCAGGTGGGGCACGACGAGCTTTCGCGAGGGACCCGCAACTACAAGAAAACCCTGCTCCTGAGGCACCACGTCTCCACCGAGCACAAACTCCTCGAAGCCAACGCCCAGGTACAGTAGGAGAGGCTGCTCTCGCTGTTTTGGAGATCTTTTGGGAAAGGGTTACCAGGGGAAAAGACTACCGCGGAGAAAGACAAATAAAGGTCCTCCGGGGGAAGGCGTCGTTCCCATCGAGAGAGGTTCGGGGGAGCTTGCTTATGCGTAGGGGTTTAGAAAGCCTGGGAACAAAGTTTCCCGAAGTTGTGGATGTCCTGGGGGAGGGGTGGAACGACAGTTTTCTAGTGATAGCGCTGGATTTATCTCCTTCTGCTTTTTTTTTTTTTTTTTAAATGACTAAGGGTTTGTCTAGGAGATTGAATCCGAAAGAGAGTTTGGAGATTTTAGCCTTAGGATTGACTTTCGATCAAAGAATTCTTATCAGCGGAGATTTTAGAAGAGTCTACTGCCTTGTGTTCGTATACACGAAAGTGCCCGAAGTAGTCTGAAGAATAATCAACAGTTTTCCTTAAGCTTTGGTGCTACTGGCAGCCCACTCTTAAGAAATTCTCATTTGTCACGTCGAGATAATGTGAAATAGGAGAGGCATATGTAAATGTGGAGGAAGTTAGTTGAATAACATGAATAATTTTACGGTGACCATCTCTGTTAAACTTGAACCTTCTTACCAAGGCTGGCTTTGGTAAAATTATTGTATGTTGTTTTACTTACTTTTATCCGTATTTCCCTTCTGAGAATCTTACCCCTTTCAAAAACTGCTGTGAATAGCCTGCCTATGTGTTAAGCTTAGTTTTAGAAAACGTTTAATGTGAAGTGATTTGGACTTCATTTACTTACTGGAAAACCATCAGTTCTTGGTTACAAAACAAGCCTACCTATGGGTTTTAATTCTTTCTTTTCTTAAAACGGTCTTACTCTAAAGCTAGTAGCCTAACCATTTTGATAGTCCTTTTCAAGGCAAACAGATGTTGATCAGTCCTCCTTTTTATGACTCAGACAACTTGAGGTGGTGGGTGGAATTCATTCTTTTGTATTGCTAGCCAGTCATTTGATTTTTAGAAAGTCAACATTCAGGTATTAGTACCTCACTGTGTTTATGGGAGCGAGCCTGTTTCTCAGCACACGTGCACTATAGTTTCTTAGGCACATAAGTAACCCAGTTTATCTATTAGAGGCTTTTAGTTATTAGAGGCAGGGAGTTATTTTGTTTTGTTTTTCCCAGAAGGTAGGGAAACAGGGTTTGTTTTTGGATTGATGTTGTTGTTTGCACAAATTACTTTTCCTAAATCATACAAGGAAGATCACTGTTTTTTGAGACAGGGTCTTGCTATGTAGCTCTGGCTGTCTTGGAACTCACTCTTTGTAGGCCAGGCTGGCCTCAAACTCAGATCCACCTGTCTCTGCCTTCTGGGATTAAAGGTGTGTGCCACCACGCCTGGCTGAAGGCCCCTCATTTTAAAGATAAAAAGCCCAGAAATTTTTAGTAAATTGCCTTAAATCCTGGATGACAGCTGAGACTAGTGCCTATAAAGGGTGTTGTAATGAAAAAGGGGATGAGTTTTGAGCAAATCTGGGTTCAGCTCTCAGCTTTTTGCACTACTACCTTTGGAGTTGGTCCTGGAGTTTGATAGGCCTAACATTTGTCTCGTTTTAGGCGTGTGTGCCAGCTCATTTTCATCATTCTGGAAAGTAGTTTTGTTTCTGTTTTACAGAAGGTGCATTTCAGGTTTTAAAGGGTTAAATGTAATACTGAAGGTAGTAAGATGATAGATGCTGTGGCTTGTGAAAATGGAAAGCTGAATTTTCCAAGTGTTATTGGTAAGTTTAGAAATAATCTTTTTAAAAATGGGTTGAGTTTTCTTAATCTACACTGGATCGAGTACTGTTAGCAGAATAGTCTGTTCTGTAGGCAGGCATGAATGGGACTGAACGTTATAATTAGCTGCTCAGTGACCCTGAACACAGGAAGAGGGAATTAGTTGGATAACCTTATGGTAGAACTAGTATAGGTGTATCCTGCAGGCCTGTGCCTGGATCTCAGAGTTCATTCCTAGGTAAAAACAGTTTCTAAACTTGATTTCTGAATTACCCCTGCCCATCCCTAATGACATTGCCCTTAATGTGATCTAGGAGCCATCCGGTTTGTTTTAGGACATTCTGTTCAATCCTTCCGGGTTATATATTTGGTCTCCTGGATTGAATTTTAGGTGTTACCACTTTGAATTGATCCTCACCATTTTTCTTAGTTTATAGCTAACCTTAGTTAGAGGAGGGATCGCTTGCTCTTCCAAGAAACACCTGAAAACCTCTTTCCCTTGTGAATACTTGTGACAGCTTCCTAGTACTTGGAGCAGAATTTAATCTTGTTTTGTTGTGGGTGGTGCTGGACGTTGCTCTGTAGCCTTTGATTACCTTTAGGAGGCAGTGTAACACAGTCTGTAAGGGTCCAGGTCGGTCTTGGGTCCTAATCCTCCACTTTTGCTGTAGGAAAATTCCTAAGCATCTACACATAATCAATTAGTAAATACTATTATTTATTGTCATGCTTATTTTTTATTATAGATTACTTTTAGGAAAAAACTAAGATAGTGCCTTGTTGTAGTCCTGGCTGGCCTGGTTGGCCTCAAACATTCTTTGGTCGTCTTACCTGTTTCTCAGATGTTAGGACTCCAGGCATGCCCACCACACCCAGCTGAAGGTTTACATTTATTGAAGCAATGCTGGGTATCTGATCTGGGATCTTACCTGTGCTAGATCAGTGCTCTTACTGCCAAACTTCACTCCCTAGGCCCAAGATTTAGTTAGTCCTGGTCCCCTGTTCATCAGTGGCATCTTTTACAAATTGTCTTTTATTTCAGCAGCAGCAGCAGCAGCAGCAGCAGCATCTCTTAGCACAAATTGATGTCAAAGTCTCTCATTATCATCAATTGTTTTCGGGGGTGGGGGGTGGTTTTGAGACAGGGTTTCTTTGTAGCTTTGGAACCTGTCCTGGAACTCTCTCTGTAGACCAGGCTGGCCCCGAAATCCTAAAGATCAGCCTGTCTCTGCCTCGGGAGCACTGGGATTAAAGGTGAGTGCCACCAACACCCAGTGTGTCATCAGTTTTGAAGTCAATTGGTCATGGTATTGCTCTTGATTCTAGAGAGCCAACCGTATCCCTTTTTCATGCTTTCTCAGGCCAGGGCCCATCAGCCTGGGCATTCTTGAGTTTTCCTCATTATTAATGTAATTCCAGAGTATCTTGTGTTAGCTTCCATATTTATAAAATGAAATGGAGGCTGAAGAGATGGCTCAGTGGTAAAGAGTACTTATTGCTCACTTGTTGCTCTTCAGAGGATGGGGTTTGATTGCCATTACCCACTGGGTGGCTCAAAACCATCCGTAACTCCAGGCCAGGGGATCCAGTAGGCACAAATGTGATGTGATGCATATGCATGCAAAAGTGTTCATACACATAAAATAAATTTTACCTTATGCCTGTAATCCCAGCACTTGGGAAGTGGAAACATGAGACCACGAGGGTCGGTAGTTCATGGTCATCCTCAAATGTGTGTGTGTGTGTGTGTGTGTGTGTGTGAGAGAGAGACACAGAGAGACAGAGAGAGACAGAGAGACAGAGACAGAGACAGACAGACATAGCCTGAGCTACCTGAGACACAATCTTAAAATGAAAAACACTATGAGAGTTCTAAAATTCAGGCAAGAATTGAATTTGACTTGGACATGGTGGCATACTTCCTCTAGCTCTGGAAGGCACTGGGATTAAGGAAGCAGGAGCTCAGTTAGATTTAGCATACCAGTTCCATGCCAGCTAGGGCTGCATAGTGAGACCCTGTAGGCTACAGAAGATTTACTTCCTCCTGAGTTTTGTTTGTTTTTGGAGACAGGGTCTCACTTTGTAGTGTAGCCCAGGCTGACCTTGAATTCATGATCACCCTGCCTCTTTAGATTTCTAGGATTATAGAACCACCACTCCACCCTGATTCCTCAATCATTTTCTCTCCCTCCTTTCTTCCCCCACACCCAGATAGGGTTTCACTGTGTAGCCCTGGCTGTCCTTAAATTCTGTACATCAGGCTGGCCTCTTAACTCAGATCTGCCTAACTGCCCTCTTAGTACTGGGATTAAAGGGTGTCAACACACCCAGCTCTCATTTTCTTTCTTAGCTAAGGATGGAATCCGAGGCCTCCTTTATGCTAGGCAAGCACTCTACCACTGAGCTGCACCTGAAAGCCTCCTTTTTCTATTAAAAGAAAGACCCTTTGTTAATGTTACACTTGTAGATGTGTGTGTGTGTGTGTGTGTGTGTGTGTGTGTGTGTGTATTGTGTGAATATGTACAGATAAGTGCGAGTGCTTGAGGAAGCCAGAGGCTTGGGATCCCCCTGGAACTCAGTCCAGGGACTTGTGAATCACCTGATGGGTGGTCTGAATGAGCTTTGAGCCATTTTTGGAAAAAGAGCAGCCCCTGTTCTTCTTAAAGACAGGGTTTTACTGTGCTTTGTAGCCCAGGCTAGTATCCTACAGAAGATCCCAGTGCTCCAGTCTAAGTGACAGGATTCCTAGCTTGTACCATGCTGGTGTTTTTTTTGTTTTGTTTTGTTTTGTTTTTTTTAAAGATTTATTTATTTATTATGTATACAGAAGAGGGCACCAGATCTCATTACAGATGGTCATGAGCCACCATGTGGGTGCTGGGAATTGAATTCAGGACGTCTGGAAGAGCAGTCAGTGCTCTTAGCCTCTGAGCCATTTCTCTAGCCCCTCCCCCCCACTTTTTTTTTTTTTTTTTCTTTTGGTTTTTCTAGACAGGGTTTCTCTGTAGCTTTGGAGGCTGCCCTAGATCTCGCTCTGTAGACCAGGCTGGCCTCGAACTCACAGAGCTCCACCTGGCTCTGCCTCCCGAGTGCTGGGATTAAAGAGTGCTGGGATTAAAGGTGTGGGTCACCACCACCCGGCTCATGCTGGTTTTTTTCCCTTTTGTTTTAGTATTTTGAGATAAGGTCTCATCATGTAGCCATGGCTGATCTGAAGCTCATATTGTAGACTAGACTGGCCTTGACTCCCAGATACCCACCTGCCTCTGCCTCATGGGTTGCTGGGGTTAAAGGCGTGCACCATCATCTCTCTCTGGGTTTTTGAGCATTTAGGGCAGGTATTTATACATTACTAAAGTTTACTTTTATTTCTTGTTCTTTGGAGGTCAGGTACTGGAATTGAAGCTAAGGCATCTCACAGGCTAGGCGAGAGCTTTACCATTGAACTGCATCTTTAGCCGTCCCCTGCCCCACTTTAACTTTAAAGACGGGATCTCACTAAGGTATTGCCTAGGCTGGCCAGGAACTCTTACCCTGCAAGCCCAGGCAGGCCTTGCACGTTTGATCTTCCTGTTTCAGCCTCCTGAGTTGCTGGAATTACAGACATGTTCCTTGACGGGACCTGTTTCTTCTCATGCTTTATATAGATAAGAAAAGTCCTTTTGGTTTCTTGGTGGTGGTGGTGCACAGGCTGGCTGAAGTCCAAGCCTCCAGTGATCTCCTGTCTGTGCTTCCCAGTCATTGAAACTTTAGGAGAGTATCACTGCACTTGGATTCCATATTTGTCTTTTTAATTAGACCTTAGTTAAGGACTACTAAGGAGAAATGTTTCGGTGGTGGTAGTTAGGAGTTTTGTTTTTGAGGCAGGGTTTCTCAGGCTGGCCTCAGACTCCATATTTTTATTATTTTTAAAACATTTGTCAGGGTTGGGTATTTAGTTAAGTGGTAGAGTGCTTGCCTAGCAAGCGCAAGGCCCGGGGTTCGATCCTCAGCTGGGGGGGGGGGGAGCCATTTGTCTATATGTATGTGGGGATGGGAGGACAGCTTTGTGGATGTTAGTTAGTCTCTCAGCTGTGGCCTTCTAAAGAGTGCACTACTAGTTGTCAGGTTTGTGTGATAAGACTCTTACCAGCTTGGCAACCTTGGGGCCCAACTTCAAACTCTTAACTGCTGTCTCTATCACTCTTGCTGAGACTACAGATGTGTATTATCACCATGCTTGGGTTGGGGAAAGATTTCTTATTTGGGGGAGGTGTTTTTTAACCCTACGGCCTCATTCATGTTAGCTAGTGAAGTGCCATTGGCTTACATCCACAGCCCCTGGGAGGAATCCTTAAGATCCTTTGTGAATCTATGTTGAGGTTTTGTGAGTAAGAGGGAACCCTCCATTTGAAAGTATCCGTAAGACAAACTTACTGGAGATCTGTATAGTATTGAGTATCTTCAGAGTCAATTTCAAGAACGAGCTCATTCAGAATTTGGCCATTTGGCCCAGAAAGACTTTAATTACAGTGATTACCACTGTAGCTTGGTTCAGAGCACTTTCTACCCAATTGTGAAATTCTCAGCTCCAGTCACTCATTCTGCCAACTCTGTGCTGTCTGCTAAGCCTACAGCATGCACCCAAATTATTATTGTAAGTTTAGTTACCTTTCCAGAAGTTAAAGAGTGGACTCAGTCCAGTGCTGGGGCTGAAATTACTGACTGGTAGGAGGACGTTGCTGTCAGGTGGAGAAGAGGAAGGTGAGGCAGGGCTGCCAGCCTTTGCTTTGGAAACAGGAAGTCCCGAAGGTTGATTGGTATTTACTTTTACTTGGTTGGCTAGTTTTTAACAACGTAGGAAGAATTCTGGAAGTCTTTTTTATTGTGTTATGTGTGTACATATGTCATATGTGTGGGAGTGCGGGTGCATGTGTGCTATACAGCGTGTGTGTATGGAAAAGACAGCTTTCAGGAGTGGGTTCTTCTATAGTGGGATCTAGTGTCAAACTTGTGCTCTTACAGCTGCGGAGACATCTTGTGGGCCTGAAAGTCTTTGAGACTGGGTCTCTCATGTATCCCAAGCTGAACTCATTCTGTGTAGCTGTGGATAAACTCCTGTCTCTTCACCTCCTGAGCACTGATTATTCTGCACTGGGAATTGAACCCTGGGCCTGATATGCTAAGCAAATGATCCGTACATCTTCAGCTCTTGAAACTCTTCTGAGAGGGAAAGTTAGTATTGTATAATTCTGTAGTTCATTCATTAAAAAGGTGGTTTGTTTCCTTTATGGCTTTCAAATTTTTGGAAATTTTTTTACTATTATATCTAGAAGGGGCTTCTTTCTCCTTAAGCTTACCTATATTAGGTAGGTATAAGATGTGAGATAAACCTGAAAGACTTCCCTGCCCTCAAGGAGCAGTCACGATGAACTGGTTATAGAGACCTTGTAGGTTTGTATGTTGAAAGCAATGAAAAGGCTACAGTTGGGCTCCTGAGTCCTGCCTGTAGAGGTGGAGAGACTTACAGAACTGGCTCTGAGTGGTAGCTGATGCTAACTTCCCTTTGGACTACGGAGGAAAGGATGAGGAAAGGATGTTCTGCCATTGCCTGTGGAAGCAGCAGCAGCAGCAGCAGGAGACTGAAAACAGTGCTGATATGCCTGAGAGATGGATTGTTAACTCCCAGGAGGAGAGTGAAACCCCAGGGTTTAAACAGGTAGATCACCAGATCTTGAAGGATCTCTTCATGCTATAAAGATTGCATTGTAGGGTGCAGTGGACCGTGCCTACAGTCCTAGGCACTGCTTCAAGCAGGAAGTCTGTGGGAGTTCAGAGTGAGACCCTTGTCTCTACCAAACCAAATGAAAACAGGAGTGCATTGTATTCTAGTAGCGAATGGTCAACAACACCATTTTAAGTAGGGAAGAGTCAAATGTGTATGTGTTGCTATTTAGAGACACCAGCATAATGCATATGTGGGTTTAGAATTTGAGGAGGAAGCATATACATGATTACCAAAAATGCCAGGATATTGTAATCACCTGACTTTCACCTTCTCATTCCCCAAACACACAATTAGAATTTGTGGTGGATATGGTGTTACACGACTTTAATCCCATCACTCTTAGGCAGATCTTTGAGTTGGCCTACATAGTGAATTCCGGGCCAGCCAGGGCTACATAGTGAGACCCTGACTTAAGAAAAAATAAACCAGACAGAAATAGGCTTTCTGGGTGTTTAAGCCTCAGAAGAGAATACCATCATCACGCAAGGGCACTATGGAGATGATTGTGGTGATATTGTGTTCCCCAATATATCGTGCACCCTAATAAATTTATCTGGGGTCAGAGAACAGAACAGCCACTGGACAGACATAGAGACCAGAAAATGGTGGCACTCAATTTAACCTTCAATCCTAGCACTCCAGAGGCAGAAATCCGTCTGGATCTCTGAGTTCAAAGCCACACTGGAAACAGCCAGGCATAGTGACACACTCCTTTAATTCCAGGTAGTGATGGCAGAAAGCAGAAAGGTATTTAATGTGTGAGGATGATGAACTAGAGCCTGGTTAGGCTTTTAAAAGGCTTTTGAGCAACAGTTCAGCTGAGAATTATTTGGATGAGGACTCAGAGGCTTCCAGTCTGAGGAAACGGGAACAGCTGAAGAATTGGCAAGGTGAGGTGGCTGTGGCTTGTTCTGCTTCTCTGATCTTCCAGCATTCCACCCAATACCTGGCTGCAGGTTTGTTTTTATTAATAAGACGAAGTTTCATGCTGCTGGAGAGATGGCTCAGAGGTTAAGAACACTGGCTGTTCTTCCAGAGGTCCTGAATTCAATTCCCAGCACCCATATGGTGGCTCACAACCATCTGTAATGAGATCTGGCTCCCTCTTCTGGCCTGCAGGGATGCATGCAAACAGAACACTGTAAACATAATAAATAAATACATTTTGGGTTGGGGATTTAGCTCAGTGGTAGAGCGCTTGCCTAGCAAGCACAAGGCCCTGGGTTCAGTCTTCAGCTGTGGGGGAGGAGGGATTCATGCTACAGGTGATAGATTGCAGAAGAGAGCTGTGTCTTTTTCCATCAGTGGTTAAATTTAACACCAGTAGAAGATTGGGATTATATTTGCTATGACCTTGTTTGCCCTCACATCCTAGAAACTGAATTTGATTTTTAAACTTGGAAGCAGAAATTATTTTCTCTCAATATATTGTTCCTAGTGAGTTCTTGACACAAAAGCAGTACTAAATTCATGTTTTTAGTACTTTAAGTTTACATACTGGTGATTGTTGAAAATGTCTTTTCTGCTATCTGATTATCATAAGAGGACTAAATTCTGAGTGAGGAAGGAAATACTTGCCAATTTGTTATTGCTAGTGGGTTGATGATAAGCTATGGTCAAGTTTGTACTACTTAGAATTAAGCTTTTTCTCCTTCATCTCAAAAGGTGACTTGGCTATCCATGGTCTACAAGTTGGAGGATAGTTTCCAAGGTAGAATGATACAAGATCGTAATTCTTCTTTGTTCTTTCCTCCATGTTTCATCACTTAAGTTATTTGACAGACTGTCTCATTTCCCATTAACAGTCATCTTCTGTAGTTTCAAGATCTTGTTTCCTCTAAATACCTTACATTATTACCCCCCCCCCCCCTTTGTAGGTAAGGTCTCATGTAGTAAAGGCTGGCCTCAAATTCTTTTTTTTCTTTTTTCGGAGCTGAGGATCGAACCCAGTGTCTTGCGCTTGCTAGGCAAGTGCTCTACTACTGAGCTAAATCCCCAACCCTCTTTTTTTCTTAAGATTGAAAAGTTTTTTTTATGTGTGAGTATTTGCCTTCATGTATGTGAATGCGCACCATTTGCATACTGAGGCTGAAAGAGGTTGTAGGATCCCCTGGAAGTGGAGTTACAGACATGGTATGGGTGCTGGGAACTGAGTCCAGCTCTTCTGCAAGAGCAGCAAAAAATATTCTTTACTGCTGAGCTATCTCTCTAGCCCCTGAACTCAAGTTCTTTGTCACTGAGGATGATTTTGAACTAATGATCTTCCTGTCTCACCACCCCAATGGTGGGGTTGCAGATATATGCCACTTGCCTGGTTTTTATGCAGTGCTGTGGATTAAACACAGTGATTTATGCATGCCAGACGAGCACTCTACCAATTGACACTATTAATAGTAGGTTCCCAACTGGTCACAGTAATTCTTGTTTTACTTCTCTGATATTGATCCCTCTTCACATTGCTGCCATAGTTATCTCCTTCAGTCTGTCTGCTGATCCAATACTGTACCTATTTTTTTTAAGCTTTGATTTGGGTTCCATCACATACCTACCTATCTTTTGGGAGGCAGAGGCACGTGGATCTCTGAGTTATATGCCACCCTGGTCTACAGAGCTAGTTCCAGGACAGCCAGGGCTACACAAAGAAACCCTGTCTTGAAAACCAAAACCCACACAGGCCTTGAACTTGAGATCCTCCTGCCATGGCTACCCCAGTCACTGCCACCATTATAGGCCTTTGTCACTAGGCTCATCTCTGTTTAATTGATTACTGCCCTTGTGTATATAGCCCAGGGTGGCCTTGCCCTTGTGATTCTCCTGCTCATATCCTAAGTAGCAAGACGATGGGCATGTGCCACAGCCTGGAAGTGCTGCTTGTTTGTAAATCTAGTTAGTGAGGGCATTTACAAGTGCTTGCTGATTTGTGCTTTATGGACATTGGATTGCAGTTCTTGTATGAATCTAGAATTTTAAGGATGCTATAGATCATCTTGATTATCTTTTTAAAATGATATCTCATTTATTTAGAATGTTCATCATCCTACCCTGTTCTTTAAGATTTATTTATTTTTATGTGCATTGGTGTTTTGCTTGCATGTATGTCTGTGAGGGTGTCATATCCCCTGGAAGTGGAGTTAACAGATAGTTGTGAGCTGCCATGTAAGTGCTGGGAATTGAACACAGGTCCTCTGGAAGAGCAGCCAGTGCTCTTAACCCCTGAATTGAATACCCTGGAACTGGAATTAAAGTACTACATAGTGAGATCTCACCCAAAATCCACAAATTGAGGTGGTTATATCTAATTATTACAGCCATTCTAAGCTACGTCACTGGGTTCTACAACCAATTTGTGTAAGATTTGTTGCATTTGTCACACAGAATGTCCTTATTTTAAAAGAATTCCATGATTACAGGTCTGTATATCATACTGCTTGTTATTTAAACTTCCGGCACTTTCCTTTTAAATCCTGATTCACTGCTTCCACAGACCCTGCATAGACGTGCTGCCTGCCACCTTTTGTCAAATGTTAAAGTCTGCCTCTTCCAAGGATTCCTAGCTTTACTACAATTCCTGCTAGCTAGAACTTGGAACCAATCAAATGAGCCTGATTGTTAGCCAGGTATACAGCATACACAGTTTAAAGCTAGGTCTGTACCTAAAAATCACCTTCCTTTTTTTGTGTTTCCTACTGTCTGTGGAGAGCTTTGGCGAAGTTAATGATTTTTATTCAGGTAGTCTGTTTTTAAAAGGACTTAGGTTTTATCAGGTTAATGTGGTTGGTTCTTTCATAGAAAGTTGTAACAGTGTTTATCATAGGCATTTTTAGAATTGTCTTCTGTATTTACATAAGTCAAATATTTTTACTCATACTTAAATATTTTGAGATTTTTGTAATGTGGTTTATATACAAGATCTATGCTTAAAAAATAGCCTTTTGGAACTGGGGTAGACCTCATCTCATGCATGTTCTGTGCAGGAAGAGGGAAGGGGGAGACAGGGACACAGTGAAGCACCCACCCCTAAGCATCTCACTGTGGATCATTGGCCTGGGTCATAGATCACCTGCCTCTGCCTTAGTGCTGGGATTAAAGAGTCATTGTACCATGCATACTCCAGCTATCTCCTAATTTTTGAAGCCTTACTCTCTTTCAAAGCAAAAGGTTGGACTTATTCTAAAGAATAGATTTGTTTCTCCTATTTTATTCTCGACTGTTAGTGTACAGCATGGAACATTGTAGTAGGAAAGGGTGGGGTGGGCTTGGGAGGTTTGCTGTGGTAGAATGACCTCATGAGACTAAGGTCCTAGGTCAGGGGAAGATGAGTGCCAAAGGCATGCTGCAGTTGAGTTTCTGCTGTGTTTCACATTCTTCGTTCTGTAGCTACTTAACTATACCATAGGGTTACAGGAGGTCCACACCTTTCCATAGTGCTGTGAAGCACTGTCATGTACTAGAATACTAATACTCTGTTGGGGGTTTTGTTTTTTGTATTTGTTTATTCATTTATTTATTGCTAGATGTTAACAATTGGAAAGAGTGCAGAAATACTGCAAGCCATATTGAAGGTGGTGGGGATAGAGCTCTGCCTGGAGTGTTTGCCTACCTATTAACTGAATGAAGCCACAGTTTTTAATTTTCGAAACAGGGTTTTTCTGCGTAGCTCTAGAGCCTGACCTGGAACTCACTCTATAGACTAGGCTGACCTCTCCCTCCAGAATGCTGGGACTAAGGAGTGCTGGGATTAAAGTCGCATGCCACCACTGCCCGGCCTCAGTTACTAATTAAAACTAATGTTAATAATGTCACTATCATTTAAGGCCTCACGAATAGTGAGTTGCCAAAGGATACACATTCTAAAATTAGATCATACTCTTATTTATGTCATGTAATTTTTTTTTTAAAGATTGATTTTAGTGGGTGTGTTGGGGCTGGGGGGAGGATGCAGTTGCTCTGCACCCAGAAGATGGTGCTATATCCCTTGGAACTAGAGTTAACAGGTGGTTGTGAGCCCACTTGTGTATGCTGGGAATTGAACCCAAGTCCTCTGCATGAGCAGATGATGCTCTTAACCACTGAGACATCTCTCTAGCCCTGTATCTTATAATGTTTTGTTTTTCTTGCAGGGCTGAGGACTGAACCCAGAGCTCCCAGCCCTCCAACTCCCTCCTCCCCTTGGGCTGGCCTCAAACACACTATAGTCAGATGGCCTTGAACTCCTGATCCTCCTGCCTCAGCTTCACCCATTTAAGCTACAAGGTCTAGCTTAATTGCTATATAAGAATCATGCTAAGTAGGACTATAATGAATATCTCTATGCCTCATGAGACATAAAATTTATATACATTAAAGCCTCTTGAATTCAGGAATTTTTAAGCTCCTTATAGATGAGATATAATATTTGTGACCTTAAAGAGACAAGCATTTTTTTTTTTTAAATATATGTGGAGCTGAGGATCGAACCCAGGGCCTTGTGCTTGCTAGGCAAGTGCTCTACCACTGAGCTAAATCCCCAACCCCGAGACAAGCATTTTGAAAGTTGACTAGAAGAATTATAACTGGATATGCTAATAGTAGAAGCAGATTTTCTCCTGTCAGTCTTAACATTACCACTAGTTTAGGTTGAATTAACTTCATTGACCGAAACTGTTGTATCTCAATGTTTGCTTAGACTTTTACCTTTTCTAATGGTGTTAGGTAAGGTGATATGCCTGCTGTGTTATGACTAGGGCTTTTTTAAGTTTAGTGAGGAGGGCTTCTGCTTTCCTATCAGATAAAGCAGACTAATTTGGTTCACATACATGAAAGTTTCTTAAAATAACTGTTCTTTTCATTTTAAATTTTCTTAATTCATATCCATAGCTTATATTTGAAAAGAGGGACCAATGAAATCCTGCTGATCCTCAGTAAGATGTGTGCATTTAATGAGTTGCACACACTCTTCATTCCTTTCAGTGTTTAGCATGGTGAACGTTTCTATCTCAAAATGTATAATTCATGAATACTTGAGCATTTTTAACTATTTATTTTGACAGTTATGTTTGTTTTCTTTGGATTGGGGGTATTTACAATGAAAATAAAGTTTAATGTTAATGTTTTCCCTCCAATTACAGGAGTCAGAAATACCTTCAGAGGAGGGGTACTGTGACTTTAATAGTAGGCCAAATGAGAACTCTTATTGCTATCAACTTCTTCGACAACTAGACGAACAGAGAAAGAAAGACATTCTTTGTGATGTCAGCATTGTGGTGAGCGGGAAAATCTTTAAAGCTCATAAGAACATCCTGGTTGCAGGCAGCCGTTTCTTTAAGACTTTATATTGTGTTTCAAACAAAGAAAGCCCTAACCAAAACAATACTACCCACTTAGATATTGCTGCAGTTCAAGGTTTTTCCGTCATCTTGGACTTCCTGTATTCTGGGAACCTGGTGCTCACAAGCCAAAACGCCATTGAAGTGATGACAGTGGCCAGCTACCTTCAAATGAGTGAAGTCGTTCAAACTTGCCGGAATTTCATTAAAGATGCCTTAAATATAAGCATTAAGTCAGAAGCTCCAGAGTCTGTGGTTGTGGACTACAATAATAGAAAACCAGTTAATAGAGATGGCCTGACTTCATCACGGGAACAAAAAATTGCCAGCTTCTGGGCGACACGGAATCTTACCAATTTGGCAAGTAATATAAAAATTGAAAATGACGGTTGTAATGTCGACGAGGGCCAAATAGAAAACTACCAGATGAATGACAATAACTGGGCCCAGGACGCTTCTCCTGAATTGGCTGAAAATGAATCTCAAAGTAAAGCAAAAGTGTTTATTTGGAATAACATGGGCTCTCAAGAGACTGGCAAAGCAAGGAGGAAAAACCAGGCTACAAAGAGATTTGTTTATAATATACCACCCAATAATGAAGCAAATTTAGAAGAGTGCTCAGTGATGCAGCCGCCTGTTGCCTATCCAGAAGAAAATAAGGCCCTGCTCATCAAGGAAGAACCAGGTAACTGTCTGTGTGCAAATGGAAACTCTGTTTCCATTCTAATTGTAGTTCAAAAGGAATCTTGAAATTTATTTTTAGTTATGAAAAGTAATAGAGCAGGGGTACTTAAGTTTTGGTGGTGGTGGTGGTGGTGGTGGTATGTAAGTTTTAGATTTGAGAGACAGTACTTTAGTTACTACCCAAAGCCTATGGATACCTAAGCATTACATATACAGATTCTTTTTGTCTTAGGATAAGGTTAAATCTCTTAACACATACAATGAAGCTGTCTTTAAATCAGAAATACATTTTTAAAAACTAGTCAGAACATTAGTTTGGCAAATTAGCCAACAAGAGCTCTATAAGAATAAATGATAAATGTCTTATAATTTATTAGACAATAACTGAAAGTAAAATAAAGAGTTGTAGAGCTTGCTTAACAATTTGGAAAATTTTAAAATTGAGCTGGTAAGTTGGACCCTTCAGTGTTATCAAGGGGTATGACTCCTGCTGGCAGCATATGCACTATTCTACAATGACTAGAAGGGAGTGTTTAGTTGTGGTGTGCGGTTTGTCATTCTGAAATATTTGCAGGATCTAGTTAACATTCTTTTTAATTTTAGCATATTTATTGCTATAGAATTTTGCCAATTCCAAGATGACTCTGAGTTTGTTTAGAGCTTCTCTATTTTGAAGCAGGACCGCTTCTCTTGTCACCTGAGTCTCATCCTCCTTTGTATAGCTGAGGAGGAGGTGGGTGGGGTGGTTTGTTTTTGGAGAATTGCAGTTTTTCTTTCCAAACGTAGGCAAAAGAGACCTTTGCTTTCAGTGTATTCCCAAGAGAGGACATGCAAAAATCTTAGCGTGTCTTGTTGGTGGTAAAGACCTTTTTAAAAATGGAGAAGACTGCTAAAGAATAGAAATAGAGTGGACGTTTTCTTTTACCTTAGTTTAAACTGGTTGTTCCTTACTTTGAAGCATCTGGGGTGGTGGGGAGGAGTAGTTGAGGTTTTCTATTCATATTTTAGGTTTGTGCACTATTAATTGTATGATTTTTAAAGATGCCTGTTCACCTCAAAACATGATTCGTCTGGGCAGGGTTGCACGCACTCCAGCATTTTGGAGGCAGAGGCAGGCAGGTGTCTGAGTTCAAGCCCAGCCTGGTCTACAGAGCATGTTTCGTTATAGACTGTCTCAAAAACAAACAAACAAACACCATGCCTGTTAGTGTCTGATTTATATGATAATGAGGATGAAGTATTTTCTGTTAAATATTGTTTTATTCTCTCTCTTTCTCTCTCTCTCTCTCTCTCTCTCTCTCTCTCTCTCTCTCTCTCTCTCTCGTGCGTGTGTGTGCATAAGTAAGTAAAAGCCATCACACACTTTATGTTGAGTTTTCACTTTTATGAAGGTTCCGGGAATCAAACTTGGGTTGCAAGGCCTGCAAGTTAGGCACCTTTTCCCATTGAGCCATCCTGCAAGTCACGGAATTGTTCTTCCTTTCCAAAAGGCAAACCTGTAAAATGGTTTTTGACCTTTTGGATTTGAGTTCGTTTTCACTAGTGGAGATAATATGTGGAAATGAGCATGCATGTTGGATGTCCTTCTTTTGGTTCATTTTGTTTGTTTGTTTTTGAGACAGGGTCTCCCGGTTAGCTCTGGCTGTTGTGGAACTCACTGTGTTGACCAGGCTGGCCTCAAACTCATAGAGATGCATGCCTGCCTCTGTCCCCCAAGTGCTGGGATTAAAGGTTTGCGCCACCCTGCACTGCTGCTGTCCTTTTTCCTTGTATGTATTTCATCAGTTTTTATCAGCCAATCTCTAGTGAGACCTTTGTTTTGTTTTTGAGACAGTCTTATGTAGCACAGGCTGGCCTCTAATTGACTATGTAGCTGAGGATCACCCTTATATCCATCCTTATCCTCTTGGCTCCACCTCCCAAGTGCTGAGATTATAGGGGTATGCCAAAACTCTTGGCTCGGAGGCAGTTTTATCTAATGATAGATACCTCAGATAGATAGATTTTTTTTTTGAGTTTTGTTTTATTTTTCGAGACAAGGTTTCTCTGTGGGACTCTTCTGGCTGTCCTAGAACTTGATTTATAGACCAGGCTGGCCTCAAACTACTGAGATCCACCTGCTTCTGCCTTCCAAGTGCTGGGATTAAAAGTGTGTGCCACCACTGCCCCACTTCAGCTGGCATTTTGTGTATTGACTTATTCATGTAGAGTTCCTGGCCAAAAATGGTAATTTAGTATTCTAATATGGTAGTAACTCTAGAGTGTTTAATAAAAGATATAACCACCACCACCACAACCACCACATGAGAGTAGAGTGACCTAAAAACCAGCAACAAACGACCATAGTATTGACCCATGAAGAATACTTTGAAAAGTCTTAACACTGTTAGCAGTTATTTTAGCATCTTCTCACCATTCGTATCAATAGAGTAGTTCTACCAAAAAGTGTTGACAATTTAATGTGTCAGTTTAATCTCATCCTAAAAATGATTATTTCGGGGGCTGGAGAGATGGCTCAGTGGTTATCAGCACTGGCTGCTCTTCCAGAGGTCCTGAGTTCAATTCCCAGTAACCACATAGTGGCTCACAACCATCTCTGTCATGGAAGCATACATGCAGAGCACTCATACATAAAAATAAAAATAAAAAAGATCTTTTCATGCTTTTATATCATTTATAGCACTTTAGTATCAGAACTTGCTTCAGTAACAAATTTGGTTTCATCATGAGATGCTGCATATCATGCTGGTGAAACTTGTAATTTTAGAGTGCCTCTAGAACTTCATTCAGTGCCAGAAAAATGGGTCTTCTCACCTAACTAGTCTGTAAGTATAGGACAGCTCATACTCTGGCCTTGGTGTGGGCGGCCTGTTAAAGCATACACTTTTAAGTTAGAGTTACAAGAGTGAGAGGTGACTGCTCACAAAACAGTTCCAATAGGCTTTGCTTTTATCAAAGCTGCTAGAACAGAAAGTAAGGATGGAAGATTGTAGGGCCACTCATTTTCTGTGGTATTCATAATAAAAATAAATGTTCGATATCCAAAGCTGACTTTTAAAAAAATCCCTTAAAAATGTAGCTGGTAGCACTGAACTATAGTCCTGTTTTTGTTAAGCAAATTATACTAGCTTCTAAAAATGTTTCATAATTGTTTATACAGTGTTATCCAATGTGTTTCTTTTTTTCCCCACTTTGCCCCAGAGTAATCCAAACTGCCATTCCCAATATATTTTTAAAAAGAAGCAGGAATAGATTAATTGTGACTCTTTGATTTTTGTTTTTGTGACTCCTTCTAATGGCACAGGCACAAAAATGAGAAGTGGTGCACATGTGTGCAGGTAAAAATAATAAAATAGGTTTCTAAACAGGAAGGACAATAGGAACTTTATGATCAGGAAATAGTAGTATGAGAGGAAGCATGAGGCTGACTTTTTTTTTTCAGATGGTGTCTTGCCATGGAGCTTTAAAGGGCTGACCTGGATAAACTCCCTATGTAGACCAGGCTGGCCTCAAACTCACAAAGATCCTTTGCTTTCCCAGTGCCAGAGTTAAAGGTGTGCATTACCATTCCAGGCTGGATTTTTAATGTAAAGAACTGTAAACATGATGCAGTATTGACCAAAAAGCTATACTTTGTGGTTTGTGAAATTGAGAGGATCATAGACCACATCTGTGTAGACAGAAGGAACTGTTTGCAGTGAAGATTTACCACTAGTTCTTGTCCAAGAGCGGTTCTTACTCTTAACTCCAGATTGGAAACCTTGTATCAGGATAGCTGGAACCTTTTAGGAATACCAGTTGAAGTTACAAGTAATCTACTTGGATCAAATGATGGAGTAAGAGCCCAGATTCAGTTAGGCATTGAAAACCAACTCCCCACTTTATGACTATGATTGGTATGACTGACTAAGTTAAGGCTGTGAGTGTCTTTATTCTTTAAAATACATTGCTGTTTTACAGGGGCATATGAAAATTAAATGACAAGCATAAAAGCACGGTATCTACTATGGTCATGTCTAGTGCCCTTAAAGTTGAGAAAGACCTTTGAAGTTATTTATAACAGTTTGCCAGTGCTATGTACTTTCTGCCAAATGCTAGATGATTGGTCTTACATAGCTTGGCTTGTTTGAATACTGACAAACATGACCTTCTTAAGCAGCCTGTGTATATGATAAGTGTATTAGAAGTTGCCTTATATTGAGCCAGAATTAACTTCCATAATGCTCTCATTCTGCCATTTTCTTCCATAATTTGAACATAGTTTTAAATCTTTTTGATTGGATTAGAAATTGAAATAATACCTCTGAATCCGTGTTTTTCTAGTTTAAGTACCACTCCTTTTACTCTGAATATAGAGAACTGAATTTTGCAGGAAAGTTTTTACCAATGTAACAAATTGAGTATTTATTAAGATGAAGGCCTTTCTTTCCTAAGATTATTCCCTAGTGAAAGGAGAGTCTTCAAAGTCATGCCTCATGCTAAAACCTTAAAAAAAATTCATAAACTTCTACATTATTGGTGCTTAAATTTTTATTTATTTATTTATTTTTAAGGTTTGCTTGTTTGTTTGTTTGTTTGTTTGTTTGTTTTGCTGGAGCTGAGGACCGAACCCAGGGCCTCTACCACTGAGGTAAATCCCCAATCCCCAATTTTTTATTTATTAAGAGAAAAAAAATTAGTGAACTGTTTTTGCATGGATTTAAAGCTTTATTACGAACATCTGAAAAGTACTAATGAATATTTTGCAACCTAAAATCAACACTTGGCACATTTGGACTTGTGAATACCTTAAAGGAAACGTTACTTCCTCCAGGTCCTAAGTCTGTAGTTTGTAATTGCAGCTCTGAAACTGTCTTGTTCTGTCATAATGTTGAAGCTAGTATTGCAGCTCATAACATTTTCTGGAGGTTTTATTGAGGTGGTACATTGTGATTCTTTAAGCTAGTGTATCTTGTTTGACTTAACTGGACTGTCTAGATCATATCTTTGTGATATATCTATACACCAAAATATATGAAGGGGGAACCTGGAATATTTTAAATTTTTGTCCTTCCATATTGGATTTATAGGACAATCTGAAAACTTGGCGATCAAATAAAGGGGAAAAATTCTAAGGATTCTTTTTTTTTTTTTAAATCCTTTCCTTAACTGATTTGTTGCTGGGGAATTAAATTTTAACCAAATTAGGTGAAATGAGATTTAAGATTTAGTTACTAATTTATTTTTTAATATTGAGTTTAAATGTAGGGCCCTGTGAATGCTAGGCAAGAACTTTACTAATGAAGTATACATTTAGCTCTTATGGTTTTTCTTTTTGAATTCTGACACAATAAGATGTCCTGGCTTTCACTGAACTTTGTGTATAGCCCAGGAGACCTTGAACTTGCAATCTTCCTGCCTCCGCTTCTGAAGCATTTTGGTAACTGGCATGTGCCACCATAATGTGTACCTTTCTCTTTTTACAGATGGTTGTGAGCCACAATGTGGTTGCTGGGAATTGAACTCAGGACCTCTGGAAAAGCAGCTAGTACTCTTAACCTCGGAGCCATCTTTCTGTTTTATTATTCTATGTCTTTATTTTGCATGTTACATATGAAAGGTTACCACAGTGTGCATTTGGAAATCAGAGGACAGTTTGCAGGAGCTGGATCTCACCTTACACCTCATGGGTCCTAGGGAACAGCTCAGGACAACAGACTTGGTAGTATGCACCTTTACCCACTGGGCCATCTCACTGACCCTAGCCTCACATTTTCAATTTGCATAATTGCCTTTTAGTGAAAGAGCATATAATTTGGTATTTAGAAAGCCGTTTTTAGCCAGGCGGTGGTGGCGCACGCCTGTAATCCCAGCACTCGGGAGACAGAGGCAGGTGGATCTCTGTGAGTTCCAGGCCAGCCTGGTCTACAGAGCTAGGCCAGGACAGGCTCCACAGCTACAGAGAAACCCTGTCTCAAGAGATTAAAAAAAAAAAAAAAAAAAAAAGGAAAGAAAGAAAGAAAAGAAAGAACAGTGCTCAAAGTACATACCTTTAGGGAATCCTAATAAAACATGCATCCAAAAATATTTATTCTAATTATAGGAAACTTTTAATTGGAGTTATATGCTAGCCAGCATTTCTGTTCTCCTATGTTCGTGGTGATAATTGTTGATTGTTATTACTTTGGGCATTGCAAAATTCTGAAATGCTTTCTAAATCATACATATTCTTTAAAATTAACACATTTGTGTGCGTGCATGTATGCATGCCTTATGCATGGAAGTCAAAGGATAGCTTATGGAGGAGAGTCTATTCTCTTACGTAACTCACAGAGGCTGAACTCAGGTCATGCCTTACCCACTGAGATAGTTCACATGCCATTAAAATGATATTTTTATCATGGTTAGACATTTTTGAGCTCTCCCACTGTTTTGACCTTGTCATAGAGTATGTTTGAGCTGTTCAAAGTAGAGTCTAGAACTATGGAGCTTACTTTGGTTGAGATGTGAGTTTTAGCTATGGTTTTGTTACTTAAGAATCCCCTAGTGTCCAGGAAAGGTGCAAAGATACATAGAGAAACCCTGTCTCAAAAAAAAAAATCCCCTAGTGTACCTCAAACAACCACTCTAATGGGAAAGGAAGAAGGCAGCCAGCTCAATTTAGAAATTATATAAAATCTCTAAAAACCCCAGCTTGTTTTTTGTTTTTTTTTTTTTTGTTGTTGTTGCTGTTGTTTTTCTCTTGACAGGGTTTCTCTGCAGCTTTGGAGCCTGTCCTAGACTAGCTCTGTAGACCAGGCTGGCCTCGAACTCACAGAGATCTGCCTGCCTCTGCCTCTCGAGTGCTGGGATTACAGGCGTGCGCCGCCACCACCACCCAGCAAACCCCAATTTTTAAAGAAAATTAATTTTGTGAATAAAATGTTTCTGTATATTTTCAATGCTTTTCTTAAATGTGAGTGTATTTTGTCATAGCTCTATTTCTGTTGCTGAGGCAAGGTCTGGTTATGTCTTTCAGCTTAGCCTCTTGCTGCCGCTTCCCAAGTTCTGGAGTTACAGGCCTGGGCCACCACTTTCAGGCTGCATGTTGTGGTTGCAGGGTACTGCCTATACCCCAGTGAGATGTTGGACTTAATGTGCATTCTCCATTTATGGACTTGGGCTGGATTCCAGATGTTTGATAAAACTTTCGGGCATCTTTGTTAAAGACTATGTTGGGAAGAATGAGCCAGATTTAAAAAACAAACAAACAAAAAAGTCATTTTCATTAGGAGGAAGGTTTATTGCTCACTTTAAAAACTGGTAGTTATTGGGTCATGAAATGGTACTAAATAAGAATTTTAAAATACTTTTAAAGAGATGGAAACTATAAAAATGTCTGCCACCCCCATGACTTTTGCCCTTGGTATTTTCTGTTTATTTTTCTTTTTGGAAACTATCTCTCGGCAGATGAGGCTGGCTTTGAACTGATCTTCCTGCCTCTGCCTCCCAAGTACAGGGGTTATAGGTCTTTGTCACAGTGCTTAGATTTTACTTTGCTCTTAATTCTGGATTCCTTACTTTTCTGCTTCATTTGGCTGTATTGGTGGTTACTGCCTATAAGTTAGAGACACCAGGGGACAGAGATGAGGCTCGATGGACTTGAGAGCTGAAGAAAGAAGCCATACGTGGATTAGTCCATAAGAGCATCTTGTGATTTGTTTGCTGCAGGCATCTAGTGGTCTGAACACCATTAAGGTGGGCCTCTAAGTTTGGAGAAGAGGTAGTTTGTTCTGATTTGGTAGTCAAGGCTGAGCTAGGGGCCTTCCTTGTCCATCAGTCATAGAACTAGCATCCCACCCCTCAAGTTTACATAATGCTGAATATTTATTTAGTTTCTGACAGCAATATATAGTAAGTTGACCAGACTGTTAAGTTTATCTTTTTAAATTTTTACATTGAGTGTTTTGTGTGCATGTATGTCTGCTCATTATGTGCACAGTTGGTATCCATGGAAGCTAGATAAGAACTGACCATTTAAGATGATCATGAGCCTCCATGTGTGTCCTGGGAATTGAATCAAGGTCCTCTGGAAGAGCAGCCAAAGTTCTTACCCACTGAGCCATTTCTCTTGTTTTTAAAGTTTTTTGTTTTGTTTCATTTTTTTTTTTTTCAAGACAGGATTTTCAACTCACTGTGTAGACCAGGATGGCCTCGAATTCACAGAGATCCGCCTGTCCCTACCTCCCAAGCGCTGGGCTCTCTCCAGTTTTGAATGTCTGTCTGTGTGTAGACAGGTGTGCACATCCACCTTTTTTGTTTTGTTTTCTTTTTTAAAGATGGGTCTCACTCACCTGGGACCTGCTTTGCCAAGTGGGCTAGACTGGCTGGCCAGGAAGCACCAGGGACCCTCCTGTCTGGCCTTCCCAGCACTGGGTTTGTAAGTGTTGAACCCATACCTGATTTTTTTTTTTTTTAATTTAAATTTTTTCTGGGGATCAAAATCATGTCCTTGTGTTTGCAAGGCAAATACTTTGCTCACTGAGCTATTGCTCTCCAGCCACAGTAGCATGAACATTTTTATTCTCAAAGCTGTACTCTTTGAAAAAAGTTACAATGTAGTAAAAGATACTTTTCCTGGGAATCTGGAAACAAAACTTTTAAATCTCAAGATATCAAGCATATTCTAGAAGTTAAGATTAAGAATATCTTATCTGAAACTAGTAAGTAGTAATTCATGATATATTGGCTACATAGGAATTATTGGGAAGGTTCAATGAAGTGTGGGCGGTGGGCTGACGTTCAGAAGAGAAAGGTTGGGAAAGAGTTGGTATGGTGGTGTGTGGGTATTTGCAGGGAGAGGAAGAAAGACACTCATGGCAAGGTGGCAAGGGACTGGAATGAATGGACAAGAGAATAGAAGAAGTAGTGAATGGAAGAAAACTGAGATGTGCCTAGGGTTAGATTATAAATTGAATTTTGGCCTGGTGGTGGTGGTGCACGCCTGTAATCCCAGCACTCGGGAGGCAGAGGCAGGTGGAGCTCTGTGAGTTCCAGGTCAGCCTGGGCTACAGAGTGAGATCCAGGACAGCCTCCAAAGCTACAGAGAAACCCTGTCTCGAAAAACAAAACAAAAAAATAAATAAATAAATTGAATTTTGTTTCATGACTTGGGAAACAGAGGTTTCTCAAGCAGAGATTTGATCTGTTTAATTAACAGAATTGAGTTACAGAGTGTGCTGAGGAAACTAGTTAAGGACTATTTGTTGGCAGAAAGAACTATTTCTTTGAATAGTGAGAAGAAGAAACTGGAGCCTACTAGAAGCAAGGCAGGGTAATCAGTCCCTTGAAACAGTAGTTTGAGGGCAGGAAGACAAGTTTCTAGGATGTTACAGGAACCAGCATTTACAACATTTTTTTGTTGTTGTTGTTTTGTTTTGTTTTTCCAGACAGGGTTTCTCTGTGTAGCTTTGCGCCTTTCCTGGATCTCGCTTTGTAGACCAGGCTGGCCTCGAACTCACGAGACCCACCTGCCTCTGCCTCCTGAGTGCTGGGATTACAGGCGTGCGCCACCACCGCCTGGCCAACGTTTTGTTTTAAATGAAGTTAATGAATAGGAAAAAGTGAAGAGAGAAAAATGCTTGTGCTTGTTTATGAAAAAATGAGCTTGCTTTTAATAAACTATATGCATACATTTTTGTATGCCATAATAACTTACGGAATATGTTTATATGAAAATGAAACTTGTATAGATCAGAGTCTCTAAGTAGAGTTTTTGTACAATGGAATTTTAGCTATTTTTAAAATTTCTCTGCTGTCAAACTAATACCTCATTCTTTTCAAAAGTATTGGTATCCTAAAAAACATGATGACCACAACCAGATGTCAGGAAGATCTTCATCACCCAGCTGTAGTAGAGTGTGCACAGGCAGGTGCTCACCCAGCTGTAGGGTAGTGTGTACAGGCCTTTGTGCACACCCCTCTTCAGTTCACAGTGACTACTAGCCTACATTCTTGGCATTGAATTTGGTCCTCCTCCCACCTGAATTTCCTGACTAGCTGGCATTACAAACATGTGCCATGTTTATTGTGTATGTGTGCATATGTGGGGCCTCAGATTTGGGGTCAGGCACCCTTACCTGCTAAGCCATCTCACAGGATACCCCTTCATCTTTTGGGGAGCAATGAAGGGAGAAACAGATACCCAAGAGTTTATTTTCTAATCTTAATTTTAGAGAAAAAGATGGTTTGGAGTTAGCTTTGCTTTTTGTTTGATTGGTTGTGTGTGTGTGTGTGTGTGTGTGTGTGTGTGTGCGCGCGCGCGCGCGCGCGCATGCACACAGATTTTGCCTGCATGTGTGTCTGCACCACTTACTTGCCTGGTGTAGGAAGAAGCTAGGGTGTCAGATCCCCTGGAACTGGAGATACACACAGTTGAGCTGCCCTGTGGGTGCCGGGAATCAAACTTAGGTCATTTGGAAGCTCAGCCCTCTTGACTGTTTAACCAACCTCTCCAGCCCAAGAGTTAGTTATGCCCCCTAATGAAGAAGACCAATTCCTAAGTAAAGTACCCTACTGTGAAAGCTTATTATCAGCTGGGAAAACTCACCCATTGAGATTTGATTTTGATATCAAGAACCAAGTAGTCCAGAGATAAAGCTTAATAACTATCCCATCGTGTACTTTTGGTTGTGAAGGGAAACAATGTATTGATTGTGGATGAGAAATTCTGTACTTAGTATCCATGTAGGATTAAGATCAGGGCTTGAAGATTCAATTTTTTTGCAGTGCTGAGCATTGAACCCAGGGGCTCATGCATGCTAGTCAGGTGTTCTCTACTGGCCTACATCAGGAGACCCCACAAATTAAATTTAGTACTTTAGGGTAGGAGATAGGAAGTGCCTCATTTAAAGAAGTAGTTCATACCTGAGATCATGAATGAGGCCAGCTGGTTGAGGATGTCTGCAGCAAATCACTATAGTAGAATAATTCAGTAACAGAGACCACCTTGACAGAAACTGCGATGAGGTTGTCTGAACACTTAAGAAATGACTTCCAGCAGGGCATGGTGGCACAGCCTTTATTTAATCCTAGCAATTGAAAAGCAGAAGCTTGAATGAGTTTGATGTCAGCCAGGGCTACATAGTGAGATACTGTCTCAAAACAAAAGAATAATGACCTTCCCCAGACACTGACAAAAGTAGTAGTTTGGATAATGTTTAAAAATTTACTTTTGGCCAGGTGATGGTGGCGCACGCCTGTAATCCCAGCACTCAGGAGGCAGAGGCAAGTGGATCTCTGTGAGTTCCAGGCCAGCCTGGGCTACAAGAGCTAGTCCAGGACAGGCTCCAAAGCTACAGAGAAACAAACAAAAATTTACTTTTTGGTGAATTAAATATACTTCTTAAGAAAACAAAAACCATTAAATTCTGGGTAGATATTTTCAGTTTGAGGATGTTTTAGTGTAGTTACTAGAATTACTACTATTAGGTTTGAAAGATCAGACTTATTCTAGCTGATATTTAAGAATATTGTAAAAAGCCTTTTATTTGTCATGCACCGTATAATGAATACTGGGAATACATTGCAGACCTTGCTCTCAAGGAGTTTATCAAGGGCATTCGTTCCAAGTGAGCTGCTGGTATTTCCTTGTGTTACTCTAGCTAATAATCTCATGTGCACCTACAGAGAACACAGATACTCACACACACACACACACACACACACACACACACACAACCAATCAAACAAAAAACAAAGCTAACTCCAAACCATCTTTTTCTCTAAAATTAAGATTAGAAAATAAACTCTTGGGTATCTGTTTCTCCCTTCATTGCTCCCCAAAAGATGAAGGGGTATCCTGTGAGATGGCTTAGCAGGTAAGGGTGCCTGACCCCAAATCTGAGGCCCCACATACGCACACATATACACAATAAACATAGCACATGTTTGTAATGCCAGCTAGTCAGGAAACTCAGGTGGGAGGAGTGTGTGAGAGAGACAGACAGACAGACAGAGTGAGTAGAGAGAGGGCAGGAGGTATGTGTGTGGAATTACTGGCATGAGCCTAGCACACTCAGCACTGTTCTCTCAAATACTGCACTCTGAAGTTGTAGAATCTTTTTAAAAGATTTATTTATGTATTTTCTATCCATGAGTGCTCTATCTGCATGTATGCCTGCATGATAGAAGAGAACATCGGATCCCACTATAGATGGCTGTGAGCTACCATGTGTTTGCTGGGAATGAAACTTAGATCCTCTGGAAGAGCAGCCAGTGCTCTTAGCCCCTGAGCCATCTCTCCAGCCCCAAATTCTGGATCCTTAAGAATATTCTTTCTCTTTGTTGATGTATGTTCAGTGTCCTTAACATCTTTCAGTGACTTCTGGCAGCATCTAAAGATGTTTACTTTTACCCCTTTAAAATAATTCTTACTCTCGTTCTCCTTCTTCCATCTTATAGTAGATTTCTTAAAACATCCCTATTCTTTTATTCCCAGCACAGGCCATTCTTTCCAGTTGCCTTTGTTAGCCTTTCAGGTATTATTGTAGAGTGTTAGAGATACTTTGTGAATGAGATAAAAATAATTCTGAGGTCCTTTCATACTCTTGGCTTTGTCTCATGGTCTTACTCTTCCCTGATGCTGTCTCTCATCTGACAACTCGGAGCATTTTGTTTGCAGCCCAAGCACCAGATCTACAGTCTTCATTACTTAATCTGTGTACTTGGAAACAAATGGAGTAATAATAATAATGAGCATTAAATGGCATTAGAACCTTAAACTCTCATTTAAAAATATTGTCATGGAAAATCTATCTTTAATTTTTAGATAGAATTCCTTAGATGGCTTGTTACAATACAGATTACTGCCATAAATCCAAAGGGTCAACCTGAGAATTTGCTCTGTGTGTGTGTGTGTGTGTGTGTGTGTGTGTGTGTGTGTGTGAGTGAGAGAGAGAGAGAGAGAGAGAGAGAGAGAGAGAGAGAGAGAAGGAGGAAGAGGAGGAGAAGAACCAGAACCCTGTCGATGCTGGTGTTGGTCCTTAAGAACCAGTACATTAAGAAGCAAAATGACCTGTTGAGGGAAGTGGAAGAGTTGAGGTTCAGTATGAGGTAGAAGCAAGCCTACCCTTTTAACCAAACATCCTGATGCCAACCACTGTACTTGTCAGGTGTGTGAGAGTCAGTGACTTCTCATGACTAAATGTCACTCTGGACCCTCTCTGTCCCACCTCCTGGGTTCCCTTTGCTGCCATTAGAACTAACTTCTTCCAACAGTGTGATTCTGCGACCATGCCTTGTGTCAAATGTTCTCACTTTCTCCCTTGCTTTTATCACACCCAGCCCTCAGCTTGGGCTACTGAGAACTGCTTTCTGCCTGCCTTCTCTCCTTCTTCTGTGCCTCACCCCTGCAAAGCGCAGACACTGGGCAGCAAGTATACAGCCTGCAGCCTAGGATTACTTTGTAATGGTGTCTCCATCTCCTCCCACACTCATTTTATTCATCCATAACAACGTGAAATCACTCTTTAGGATGCAGATAAAAGCTATTTCCTATTTCAACTACTTCTACCCCCTTTAAAAATAAGTAAAACCCTTAGCATGGCCTGTTCTGAACCATTACTTTACACCACTAGTTCACAGTCAGGTGCCACCACTAGGTTCTTAGTATTTCCGTCATTGGCTCTTCATTCTTGTGCACTAGATCTGTGCTGTCCGTTGTATGAATGGATACGTAGCAGTTTACTTACCCACTGTCAGTACTTTTCTGTTAAATATCTACTTTACAGAGGGGGTTTTTATTTGTATTTTTTGTTTACTTTGGGGGTTCCAGAGCAGCCAAGGATGATCATGCCAAGGAAGTCTTGAGGCAGGGAGTTGTATAGTTCACAAAGGAAGAGTTTTAAAATGTATTCAGATACTAACTCAGTTGAGTAGAGGGTTTAATACAGTGGGCATCATCCTAGTATAGTACACTAAACTAAAAAGCTTAAAAATCTATAAGTGGTCTCAGAATCACACTGTTGGAAGAAGTTAGTTCTAATGGCAGCAAAGGGAACCCAGGAGGTGGGACAGGGAGGGTCCAGAGTGACATTTAGTCATGAGAAGTCACTGATCTCACACCTGACAAGTACAGTGGTTGGCATCAGGATGTTTGGTTAAAAGGGTAGGCTTGCTTCTACCTCATGTACTATACCTAAAAGCTGTAGTAAACCACTGAAAAATTAAAGATACGTTTCAGAAAGATCTATATTTGGCAAGCAAGGAGGAGAACTCATTTCATTAACATGAGAGGAGTGAAGTCAGTAAGTTTCAGCAGATTTATAGCAAATTATAGTGAAAAGTGCTCATCATCATCATGGCTTTAATAAAGTGCCGCTTCTCTGTCTTTCCAGTAGATGAAATCAGCCCTTAGCCAACAACAATAACAACAATGATAATCACTGCTTCTGTTTCTGAACCAATAAGAGAACAACTTCAATCTGTTTTTAGTATTTGTAGTTAATACTAGAAGCAGTAACAGTTGTCAGTTAGGCACCTGATTATAATATTTGGCTTGCATTATTCAACTAAACTTCCTATATTAACTGTTGATATGATGAATATAAATGAGGAAACAAGGCCAATTAATAACTAGGGTTACTACATGAGACTCCTTGATTTTTTTTTTTTTTTTTTGGTCGGAGCTGAGAAATGAACCCAGGGCCTTCGCTCTACCACTGAGCTAAATCCCCAATCCTGATACCTTGATTATTTAAATCCCATTCCTAACCAGTTGCACATGTTTTTATGATTGAAAACTGTTTTCACTGAAATTCATAAATTATGCTAGAATGATGGCCCAGCAATTAAGAGCTGTGCCTGCTCTTGCAAGGGACCCAGGTTCAATTCCTAGCACCCACATCATGTGGCTTACAGCCATCTATAATAACCCCAGTTCCAAGAGCTTAGGCTGTGCACAATGGTGCACATACATGCATTCAGGCATTGTATTCATACACAACATAAAATAAGTAAACCTTCATTGTTCTTGGTATATTATTCAATCTCATCCTACATGACTATATCTATCTTAAAGAGGTTAGTATTACCTAGGATTTTTAGAAAGTTCAGAGCCTTGGTTGAGTCCTCAGCATCACACAAAACATTTAAAATAAAAACATTTAATTAAAGGTATTTTCACATATTAGCACAGTTTTCACAATTAATACCAAGTCAGAAATATCAGGGCTGGTGAGATGACCTGTAAGAGTGCTGCACAGGAAAAGTTGTGGTCTTCCATCACCTGTTGTTATCACATGTGTTTGTACTGAAGTAGCCGTGTCTCTGGCTTACAGTGTTGAACATGTGCTGGATACCCACTACTGGAAGGCCTCTCAACTGGCCTGCATCATAAGTAAAAGAGATCTAGGAAGAAACTGGTGCTCTTGGGTGGATGGTTTGGGTGTGCTTTGTAAATAAACTTACTGTGTGCCCTTTTCAGATTTAGACGGTGCACTACTCTCGGGGCCTGATGGTGATAGGACCGTGAACACCAATTTATTGGCCGAAGCCTGCAGTGGACCAGATGCAGGAGATGCTGGTAGGTACAGTGAGATGTTTAGTAAGAAGGAGTCTGAGAGGATTTGAAGAGTGTGGAGTGCTGTGGTTCCATGTTTACTGGAGTCTGCTGTAGGTTCTGTGCTGCTTGTGTGCAAATGCTTCCGGGTAGAGACCAGACAGGTTAGTTACGGTTGTGAGTGTGAACTTTAGGAACTTGATAAACACAAACTGGTAGTTTTGATTTTGTTTGAGGAGACTTCAGTATTTGAAACTTTTAAATATTGGGCAGTTTAATGGAGCTTATAGCTTCCTGACAGCTTGTTGATGGAACTAAAAAGGTAATTATCACAATAGTTGACTAGTGTATTTTAATTAGTTTTGTAAAATAATTGTGATCATTGATAGCTTTAGAAAATGTTGAAAGGGACTGTAGAGATAGCTCAGCAGTTAAGAACACTGATTCCTAGTACCCATATCCAGTGGCTCACCAACATCTGTAATTCCAGTTGGGAGTTGGAGATCTGACACATGGCCTTCAGGAGTACCTGCATTCATGTCACACATACATGCAGACACATACAATTAAAAAATGCATAAAAATGAATTTAAGAGAAATGTTGATAAATTTTAAATAGTTATACTTTGTGGAAACCTTGATGGGTATAAAGGCAAAAATTACATGAATCAGTTATAAATAAAATGGGATAAAAAAGATTTCTTTACTAAAATGTCAAAAAATAGGTTTATTGAATTGGACAGGAAAGGAACCTATTTTGTAACCCTCATGAAAATAATTCTCTAAAGGTTTTTTTTTTTTTTTTTAATTATTGCATTTTATTTGTGTGTGTGCCTTACCAAGAAGGAAGAGGTTATCTATACCTTAAAGAGATCTGAGGAGCATTAATACAACCAACTGTTTAGAATTACTGTCATTAAAAACACCTTAATGAAATGACATGAGCCCATTCCATTGATGAGTGATACATTTTGGGCTCACAGCACTACCTCGGTAGTATCTTTTTGAACAGTGTTTAGCTTGAATCTTATCTATGAGGAGAAAATTTAAAAACACAGCAAGCAGCCCAAGCTCTAATGCCTGGAAAGACTAAGACATCCAAGGCACCACTAGATGTAAGGAGGCTAAACTGCATGCAGCATGGGTCTTGATTAGATCGTGGCTTTTGCCCTTTTGGGAATAAGGGTAGAGGGCATTTTGGAAATAGTTGGAAATGTAGATATGTATTATTTGTTAGCCATATTCAGTTTTAAACTTGTGTGCATCATGGTTTTGTTAGAATGTTTCTAGAAATATATATATATATGAGAGAGAGAGAGATACACACATACATATGTGTATATACTATTTAGGCATAAAGTAAGAAGTACATGTTACAATGGTACGTAAAATGTTATACACAGGAAAAATGTGGTGAAATTAACATTGAAAGGTAAGATGTAGCTGTAACTTCAACTTTGTACTTGAACTTTGTACTTGAACTCCTTTTTAAAGTCAACGGTGGAAGAACAGGTGACATTGCTTGTAAAATGTTGTCACCGGCTCCTGCTACTCCCTTTTAGGTGCTGGAAATCAAATATAGGGCCTTGAATATGACAGCCACGCCCCCTACTTCTGAGATACATATTTTTGTTTTGTTTTGCTTGACACAGGTTCATACTGTGTAGCCCTGGCTGGCCTGGGACTCAGATCTTTCTGTCCCTACCCCCCAAGTGCTGGAATTAAAGGCGTGCACTACCAAGTCCAGCATGCCTTTGGATTTTTTTTGAGCAAGATAGAATTTTGAAGATTTTTTAAAATAATTATTTATTGTTTGTACAGAGAATTACTACTGTCTTAAAGGTATTTATAGAACACAAAATTGTTTGGTTTAGAAATTGGGTCCAAGAATATAAAACTAAAACAATACACATTAACAGATTTCTGTGGAAAATGAGCCATTTTATTTATTTCCTTATCTTTATTTTAAAAATATGGAACAAATTAGTCTGTCATCCTTGCTCAGGGGCCATGCTAATTTTCTCTGTATCATTCCAGTTTTAGTATATGTGCTGCTTCAGCCATTTTATTGTTTAATTTTAAGAATAAATCTTGGGTTTAGGGTCATTTCCCTGAAGGGGACATTTTAATACCTAATTTCCCTTCCATCCCCTGAGGTCTGACACATGCTAATCAGGTGCTGGCTCTCCTGTATTGTTGTGCGCCATCAGACAGTCCTTGCTTTGTGAGTTAGATCTCAAACTGGGCTTTCTCCTGAGTCTGTGGAGTCTGTAGCAAAGATAGTATTGAACATTGGTTACTCTCTTGAAACAGACCCTAATGCCTCTTAGGTATGTTGAATCACAATACTATGCCGTTACTCAGCTCCTCATAATTTCTTCAAGTAATCTCTACTAACTAAGAACTAGAAGACTTCTACAAAATTTGGGGTTAGAGTTTCTTAATTTGAATTGTAAATATTTTTTAAATTTTAAAAATACTTTGGTTTATTTGTGTGTACACACTGTGTCACTGAAATCAGAAGAGAGCCGAGAGTTGACTTTCCCCATCATGTGGGTCCCAGGATTAGTCTGATGGTCAGGCTTGGCAGCAAGTTACTACCCACTGAGCCATCTCACTGACTCGTTGTGTGTTTTTTACCTGTTATTGTGAATGGTGTATACAGAGAAACATGGTATTTGAAGTTGTTGTTGTTTTTTTTTTAATCTAATTCTAAATCTTGCATGGTCAGTTTATTAATTGTTCTTAATATTTTCTGTCTATATGTAGTCAGTATTATTTTTCTGAATATATTAACAGATCTAATCTGAGGTCAATTTTCAAAGTATTTTGAGCAAGTCAAAAATATCTGGTATATGTTAGCTTTGTTAGCTTTCCTAAATAAATATTTATTCAACAAATAAGTAAAAGTCCTGTATGTTTTGGACATTAATTAGGAACACAAAGGTAAGACAGGTCTTGCAGTCCTTGAGAGCAACTTTAATTTGTTCTATACAAGGTTACTGAAGAAATAGGAATCATAAAGCCCCAACTCAACTAGAAATGCAGAAGTAGAAATGGAAAGGCTGACTGCCCCAGGCTGCCCCTCCTCCCTGTCCCACATGTTTGCAGATGTTCTCACTTTACAATTGTGAAACTTAAAAAAAAAAAAAAATTTATTTAGTATATACACAGAGAAGGGCGCCAGATCTCATTACAGATGGTTGTAAGCCACCATGTGGGTGCTGAGAATTGAACTCCGCACCTCTGGAAGAGCAGCCAGTGTTCTTAACCTCTGAGCCATCTCTCCAGCCCGAAAATGTTTTTTTTAAACCAACAGCATTGTACATACAATTGTAGCCTCAGAGGGCTTTCTTGAATTAAAAAAAAAAGACTAATCAATATATTCCAAATTCTAGACAGTTCATAAAGTGGTAATGAAGTACATTTTAGAAAAATATCCCACAGAGATCTTTTTAACTTCCTTGTATATTCTTTTTACCAAAGAATATACATTTACTCTAATTTTTAAAGGGACAGTATTTCTGGTAAATGGAAATTTAGTTGGTATATGAAAACTAAAGGAGTTTATGGGGAAAAAATGATCAGAAGTGCTTAGGACCCGATATGTTTAAAATGTTGGAGTCTTTCAGAATTTGAAATATTTTGCATGTCTAACTCAGTACTGCTAGGATCTGCAATAGAAGCTGACGTCCCTCATCTAAAAACTTGAAAAGGCTGTCAAGTCTGAAGGGTTTTTGAACACAACATGATATTCTAAAAACATTCTAGATGTGTGAGCATTTGAGATTGTGGGTTTTTATATAGATTAGCATTGTTCTACCTGTATCACTACATGAATGAGTTTTGCACACCCCTATATTGGAAGTGGGTGTGTCAGGGAAGTCAGAGTTAAAAGTGCCTTACAATGGGAGCCTATTTACCATGCATGGAGAAACCTCCCAGAGGTCCTTATTTTGGAATGGAGCAGCACAAAGGGATGAATCAGGAGATGTTTGTTTGTCTCTGGATGGTTAACTGACCTACTATATTCCTCAAGCCTGAAGGAAGGGCTCCATCAGGTTAGCCTTTGATCCCTTATTGAAAGCATAGACTTTTCACTGTGAATTAGGTGGGTAGCCCTTGATTTTTGCAGCCTGACAGATTCTGAATTAGTTTTTTTTTGGGGGGGGGGTTTGAAAGGTCTTATTTCTTACCTAGTCTTGCTTTGCATCATCTTGCCTCAGCCTCTCTAGTATTGTGATTTTATTGTCTTAAAAAAGAATCTCTGGCAGGTGTGGTAGTGTATTTGGGAAGTGAAGGCAGGAGGGTGCTGAGTTAAAAGTTGTTCAAGGCCAGCCTGGACTGCATAAAACCATGTGTCAAAGGGGGGAAATGGAATTGTTGTGACTGAGTGGGAACTGAGTAGCAAGTTGGCAGCCACTGAACAAGAACCCACATATTAGAATTGATGGTTGATGGAATCGAGTGCCAAAAACTGATGATTCAGTATACTTACATACAGAAGAACATTCTTTGATTCAATAAAGTGTGTGTGTGTGTGTGTGTGTGTGTGTGTGTGTGTGTGTAATGGAATTGAATCCAGGAAGAGATAATTCCTGACTGTGTATTTGCCTGTTTTTGTTGCTATAGACTAGGCTTTTGTTATTAAGCTCACACTCTTTTAGAGATTCAAGAATTGTATTTATATTGTTATTGTATGGGAATTGAATCCAGGACCTGGTTTTTTTATTTAGGTTTTGGAGTGAAGACAGAGTGAGGGAATTGGGTAGTTTTTGAGACAGGATCTTCTATGTGGCCATATCTGACTCCAAATTCATAGTGTATCTAAGGTTGGCCCTGTCCCAACCTCCCAAGTGCTAGGAGCACAGGTGAGAGCCAGCACATGGGGATTTATTTAGTGTATCGTAATTAGATCATTATCATTGTTCTTACAATTGTATTTTATTTTCTCGGGCTCTAATTAAGAGATAACAGACTTTTTCCTCAAACATTTCCTCAAAATCACTTTTCAATTGTACTAGGAGCATCACATGATTTCAAGTATGGTTTGATGCCTGGCACTTCAAGTGATTTCAAGTATGGGTTGCTACCAAGTACTTCAAATGACTTCAAATATGGATTGCTACCGGGTGCTTCAAATGATTTCAAGTATGGATTATTGCCAGAATCTTGGTCCAAACAAGAAACGTGGGAAAATGGCAAGTATTATCAACAAAATACAAGTCAAAATTCTAAATTTTAATTAAAAGCTTCTGTATTCTGAGTTTTAAAAGATATGTAGCTGGGTTAACAGTTGCTATTCTTATGGCTGGACATAGAAGTATTGATAGAAGGTTTCTGCTTAATGATCTATTTATATTAAATTGTACTTTTTTCCTTTAAGGTGACTCATCTCTAATCATGAACAAGTTAAAATGCCCTCATTGTAGCTATGTAGCCAAATACAGACGAACACTAAAAAGGCACTTGCTCATCCATACTGGAGTAAGATCGTTTAGCTGTGACATTTGTGGAAAGCTGTTTACTAGAAGAGAACATGTAAAAAGACATTCCCTGGTAAGTGACCTTAAACTCAGTGCTAATCATGGAGAGATAAGGGTTTTTATGTCAGTGATGTTTCAGCATTTTATTTGCAAATTTAAAGAAGTATGGTTAAGTTGCTTTGAACAGAATTATTTTTCAGCTGATACTGTACTTCATCTAGAAAATATTAATTAGCTATCCATTGATTACTAAGTGTAGGGCTTAATTTGAATGGCTCAAACGTGTTATCTGTACTATCCTTATTTTGGATTTTTCTCCCTTCAATTAGGTGCATAAAAAGGATAAAAAATACAAATGCATGGTGTGTAAGAAGATCTTCATGTTAGCAGCCAGTGTTGGAATAAGACATGGATCTCGACGCTATGGAGTGTGTATGGACTGTGCAGATAAGTCACAGCCAGCAGGGCAGGAAGGTGTAGATCAGGGACAGGATACAGAGTTCCCTCGGGATGAAGAGTACGAGGAGAATGAAGGGGGAGAGCCTGATGAAGAGCTTCCTGAGAATGGAGAAGATCAGAATGATGCATCTCGATGGGATGAATCAGGAGATGTTTGTATGTCTCTGGATGATTAACTGACCTATTATATTCCTCAAGAATGCTGCATTTGGACATACTATGAATCGACAATTTGGATTGTTGAACTTGAAGGCTTGCAAAATATGGTACATGCTGGATGGTAGTTATGTTGCTGTGAAAAACTGTAGGGTTAAAGCCTTATAGCAAAAATTTTTTTTATATTTGCACAGGACTGTACAGCAAACAACCGTGTGGTTGGATACATGGAGTCCCCCCATATTCAGTCAGTTATCAAAGTAAAATATTTTTATTTATAGGATATACAGTTAGCTATTTGGGGTCTATGATGAACATATACTTGTCCTTTATAGAGCTTACATTCATGTGCCACTTTAGCATGAATGAGGAAAATTCATTTATGAAGTGCAGTGACAGTTGACCCGATCACTCTGTCAATCAAACCACTCAGGCTAGTTTGTACTGGTAGAGTTGTGTTTCTATTTTTATTTTATTAATTTTATTTTTTTTTTAATACAGATTTTCAGTGAGGGGCCTTTTCAACCCCATTGGTTCTATTTTCTTGTATATTTTTTTTCATTTTATTTGCTTCATAACTTAAACCAAGTCTCTTCTAGTCTTAGATATTCTTAATTTTGTGCTGATAGGCATGTTTATAAGAACTGGAGAGGTAATTTATTGGAATGAACTGACTCCCCTGTCCTCCCTTCCTTTTTGACGTGAATTTGACTACTTCTCAAATGAAGAATGATGTTGTGAAGTTACCATGGTGAAGCTGACAAATACCACTGAAATGATTATGACTTAGAAGTGACTTTCTCCTGCTGCTCTAATCGGACAAATGGTTCCTATTTGATGTTTCTGACATGGTGTTTGGTTTGGGGTATCTGTTACTTTGGCTCAATTCTTGTTTGCCTCTTATATTTTTGCCAGTGTACTATACCTCAGCCTTATTTGAAATATAGACGTCTAATTGAAGAAAAGTCATAGAAAAATACGTAAAATGATTTGTTTTATAATTTATCCTCCATGTCCAGTTTGGTTAGCTTGTTATGCAATATAAGTGAAATATCAGGTTTTTTCTCCTGTGCCCTTTTTTATCATTAAAATGAACACAAAATGTGCATTCTCTTTTGTTTCATACTTACCGGGATATTGAGTGTTTTTTAAATTGTGGCTGATAATTTTTTTTCCATTCCTTAAAGTCACTACACCTTGATGAAATCTTTATAGTCACCATGATTCAACAATCTGCAAAAGTATTACAAATAAAATGTTGAGAGCCTTTATTGTTCCATTATCTAAATTCTTCAGGAGTCAAAGAGTGATTCATTCAGTTGAGACTGTTAGTTTGATTTTGCCTGGTGATAGATGAATTAGCTGATAGTGGAACTCTGAGCTTTTTACATGCTATCATGATAACATGTATCAGGAGCATATTGTATATTATGTAAGATTGAGAGACAGCATATTTTCAACTTTCTTTTAAATACAAATTGAGTATATTTTCCTATTTTATATCAAGTAACTAAATTAGGCCCGTTCTGTGGAAGAAACCACCGAGCTGCTTTGACAGACACAATCTTTTTGGTGCTCCGTCTGGTCAAAGTTGAAAAGTAGTTGATTTCCATTTAATGAGACAGACTTGATCATTGCCTCTGATTTCAGTGGAATGATGGTTGGATATTGGACAGGGACTTTCTGCGTGGGTAGATCAGAGGTGAAGTGTTAGCATTCTGTGTGAGATGTCCCCGTGGCCCTCTAAACTGTGTGGTAGTCTACGCACCTGGGAGCCTGGCAGAGAGTAGTTTGGGTTTGATTGTTTGAAATGAAGAGTTCACCTTATTCTCAGTGTTTGAAGCAAATGAGTACAGTGTGACTCTAGTCAAGTCCAAAGTAGACATAGTTAGGCAGAAATATTATGAATGAAGAAGTATTTTAAACGCAAAATGTTCTGCTTTGTGAATATGTAAGTATAGTATAAAGATTTCTTTCATCCCATTTATCCCTTCCTTTAAAATAAACCATAGTTTACAATTGGTAGATCTGTCTATATATAAATATATATTAAAGAGCAAATATATATATTTAAAAAAAATCACCTAAATCTGCTTTATTAGACAGTAGTTCACTTATTGCATAGAAACTGGACTTGGCTTTACATTCTTAATGTACTTTATTTTACTCAGATATGACCTTACCTTGAAACAGAATTTCTTTTATTACTTAAATCATTTATGTATATCTGGTAAATTATGACCAAATTTTTGTTAGATTGCATACAGTGAATTGAAATACACATTTGGTACACTACGGGATTGTTGTGCTTTTGTTCTGGTTTTAGTTGGAAACAGGTTTGATGTAGATGACTTATTACTGTTAATTTAAAATATTCTATAATTGTCCATTGCCTTTTATGTCGTGTTGTGACAGATTTGGCTATATTTTTAGTCATCTGAAGTATACTTTAAAAAGTTTGTTTTTAGGTAATCCAAAGGAAAAAAATGTTTATACTTTTGAATATATATTTGCCTCAGCCTATATAAAAGTTCCTTTGAAGTAAGTAAACACTTTACCAGAAACAGAATTGACAGATTTTTCTACTCGCTGACTGCCTAAGTTATTTTGTTTCACGATCCTGAGGGATTGGTTGCCTTTGCCCTTCTAGATCTTTTTTTAAAAATAGTTTTAGTACTAAGGTATACTACTGGACGTTTCTATTTTTTTAAGTATATTCCTTTTCTGACAAATACAACTTCAGGAAGTTGATAAATCACTTAAGAACTTTTAATTGGTCTCAGAGAGGTAATGGATTGAAGACTCAGAATTTTGTCTGGAAGTCTGGCAGAGTTATGTTGTACATTTGGTAAAGTTTTTCTTGTAATTTATATTTTAAATAAAATATTTTTAGAGTTTTTAATTTTAATGAAGGGGAAGAGCATACACTTTCATATTCCACAGTGGTAATACCATGTCATAAATTCAGATCATGTGTTATTTCTCCCAGACACACTTCCATATGGTCCCTCATTTGTCATGATTCCTAACTCTCAATTTTTTCTTACTTACTAGACAAGTTGCTAAACTTTAGCCCCCTAGGGATCAGGATCTTGGGGGTGTGCAGTATTGGAAGAGGAAACTGGACAGTGACCAGTAGTTTTGAATTTGGGGGTCAAAACACCATCTGTCTTAAGGGGAGCCATCCTGGTGAAGAGTGGGTCAACTCATTGCAGTTCCTAGAATCCTAAGCACACTAAGTAGTTTAATACATATGTGGGCCAAGAGAAAAAAAGTACGAGCTCATAGAAAGGGAGAAGGCAGGAAGCTAGAGGACTAGGGGTACTAGAGTATAAACTGAGACGTAATGACAAGCTCTGAGAACTTAAGTCCATAAGGTTTTGTCCTTTGAGCATTCTCCGAACAGCATGAGAGGTTTAGAATCATTCCTCTGATTCAGGACTCAGAGGCTCCCACACTTTTTTGGTATGCCTACACTTTTGTGTTGTCTGCCTTATTTTTTCTAGTCTCTAGGTGCTATTCTATTTTTCAGATAAAGGCTCAGAAAGACTCAGACATTTGCCGAATTACTACAGCTTACCAGATCTGGGTTTTGTCAGGTCTGATTCTGAAGCCCCGGCTCTTTTTAGGAGGCTCTGTTGGTGCCTCATAAAACAACTGTTTTGTAAATGTATACCCTGCCTATGAAATGGCTCCATAGGAATTTTCTATCCTGCGTGCCCTCAGTGAGCATCCTTACTTACCACATTTGTCTCCTGCCTGCTAGGCCTGTCTCTGTCACTTTGACTTAAACACACCTCATTGCAGTCATGTTATTAGTGGGCTGTGACATTTTCACTTTTTAAAAGGAAGGTTTTTTTAATCTGGAGAACTAGATGTAAGCCTCAGTTTTTGTGCCGTTCAGTCACCCGGATCCTTAAGCTTAACTATGGTACCTAATCTACACAGTTAGAACTAACAGATGTTTTCTTAGTCAATTCAGGATTTAAAATAGGATTATTTATTTTGTTCCTTCCCTGCTGTATCCCAGTCTTCAAGTGAAGTTGAACAAGGTAGTTTCAAAGATGTTAGGGATAAGCACACTTTCAGAGATGTTTTCTAGCCCTGAATTTTAAGATATCTAGGTACTAAATTTGTAATACACTAGCTATTAAGAACAAAATTTGGGGTTTAGGAAAGGGATGATTGAGGCCATTATGATGTGGGAGAATCAGCATCTTAAACACTGTAAACAGAACACTTTTTCTGCCTGCTGTTTGTAAAAGTTCTCTGGGAAGAGCTTTTACAAAGACCAATTTTTTTTTTTTTAATGTAATTTACCTACCTAATATAAGTGTCCTGAGACATGTATGTAAACCTCCAAAACCTGTTTGTCTGTGTATTTAGAAAATACACAAGAATCTTTATCAACTTAAAATATAAACTTGTGAGCACTAAACTGCTTCTGGCTTTGTGAATTTTATTAATATTTAATTCTGTTTTATTTGCAGGTGTGCTGGTTTAGATTCCTTGGGGTAAGGGGAACACCTTTGTAAACTTGGAACATTCAAATGCCTTTGTACTCGGACTTTAAGTTAGAATTGTAGAATCTGATGAGGCTTTTCTGTTTGTCTGTTTTTATATGGAAGTACATAAATAAGACTACCTCCCAGTCCTCTTGCAGGACTGCTTTCATTAATAGACAGCAATGGTTTGTATGCGTTAACTTAACTTTTAGAATTCTTGTAGGCTTTCAAATTCACATTTGTGAATTCTCTTGGAAATGGGTTGAAAAATCAAAGGTGAAACACTATCCCGTATATACTGTATATTAGACAAATTGATTACAAGTAAATATATAAGATTATAAGTTTCAAGTCTTTGAAATTTATTTATATAGAGAATGCATACAGCAGTTTACGTTGCCTGCTTCCCTCCTTACTGGGCCTTGGCTGTAGTGTAGGCTGACCTCAAACTCTCAAGGTCCTTATTTATGTCCTAGCCCCTGAATGCCAGGATGGTTGCTGCCATCCACTCCACCCAACTTGCGGAGTTCGTAGTAGAGCAGAGAAACTCAGAATGGCCACCAAACTCCAGTTCCCTAGAGAAATGAGTTTTCAGGTTGGTGATGGGCAAAGGAAGGGGGGGGGGGGGCAGGCAGGGAGCAAATGTCACCGTGAACTGTCAGGTACAGAATTAAGATGTGTTTTATGTGGTTCCAAGAGGGAATGATTGTGAACACTTAAGATTAAAGAGTTTTAAGTTTTCCAAAGATGAAATGGGGCTGCTTGGGGGCTGGGCGATTCCACCACTGAATGTTCTAGATGTGTAAAAGATTAGTTGACAGTCACCTTGGCTAAAGCAGTATTAGCCAAACATTTTGTTTCACACTGAGTCTTGTTACTTTTTAAAGAGTTAGGACCAACATAGTTACCAACATTTTATCTCCTTGCTTAGTACATGAAGTAAGATTGATAAATCATGTACTATGTATGTGCAAGTATTTAAAGAAGCTTGTTTTGATACGTAACAGTTTTAGAGTTTAGTCTTTGCCATAATTTGTCATTCTGAAGTTAGTAAATTCTGGAGGTACTAAAGTGCTGGAAGACATCGAGAGCAAACCACTAAGCTGCTGTCCCAAGCGCTCAGGTGATGAGGCATGCGGGGCTGGCTCACTCTCCCACACTGGCTCCTAACAAACAGCATGGTGTCTTCCTCACTGTATACATCTTCCCTACCAACTGGACACAGTTGAGTTTTTTTTTTTCACAATATGGTCAGTCTTAAATTTGGCAATAAAAAAAACCTTTCAAGTATAGCTGGCTGTTAGATCTCAGTGAGGGACAGAAGACTGATTTCTTGGCACACATCACAGCAGAGAGAAGAATATGAAACAGCTTCAAGACAACTGAGTAGAAAGGGACCTGAGAGTCTATTATAGTGACATTGCAGAGAATTACTGTAGGGCCCAGGACTCCTGAACCTCATTTCAGCGTTTGTGTCGAACTTGGTCCATTTGGACGTGTTGCCAGTTGTGAAATATGGTGACAACTTGGGGGCCCTTTTTCCTAACAACTGTGCACCGTGAATGACCATACTTCAGGACGAAAGGACCAAACCTAACCTGCTGCTAACAACATCTGTGATACACTGTCTTCGGCATTTAGAGTGCTCAAGAGGATTAGCCATTTGCTACAAGCCCATTTGACTAGATACTCTAGTTGCCAGTGTTTTGTACTTGTGAAGAGGAATATTGGGGCTTGTCATTTATGTTTGTCATATGAGAGACACAATGTGAAAGTTAAGATGGAGCTTAGTCTCCCTGTCTATTCCAGTGATTATGTGTGTGGGGTGTGCATCACGAACGCTGTGGTCCGTAGGAAAGTTTGAGATGGCCTGGTGGAGCCGGTTTTCTTTCTGCTTTTATGTGCCTTTCAGGGGTTAACTTGGGTCTTAAGGACTAACAAAAAAGACCTTTACCCACTGGGTCAACTCCCATCACTGTTAAAAGTTTTTGAGACAGGGTCTTGCTAAGTAGCTGCAGCTAGTCTGAAATTTGCTATGGAGTTCAGGCTGGCCTGGAATTCATCGTGATCCTCCATAGTGCTGGGATTACAGGTGTGTCCCACCACACTCACTTTGTGCTTTTTTCCCCCTTTATTTGCTTTTTTTTTTTTTTTTTGAAATGTGTGGCATTCCTTTATATCATATTTAATTAATTCCAGTTATCAGTATGTGTGCATGCATAGACATAGGTATTTTGCTTTTTAGTCAGGATTCTGACCTATGTAGGAACTAACAAATTGAAACAGGTAGTGAATCTGGCCATGAGACCACACCAACCAGCAGCATAGGCCCAGCTGTAGCCCCGAGCAAATACGTCCTAACGCTGATCAGCCTGAGCAGGGGGCCATTTTGTTTTCTCCAGATTCTTTTCCTTTGATGGTACGTTGAAGGATGCCATGCCTTCTTAACAGCAAAGACTCCTTCTTTCTGGAGTTGCAAGTCCACAGTAGCAAGAGAGTGGCACTATTTCAGCTGACAAGCCAACGATCTTTACTCTCCCAGCATTGATTAAGCAGTGAGGCCTTAAGAGGAACCCAATGGTTCTCTACCCTGATGTCCAATGTTTCCCTGTCTTGACATCCTGGTTCCCAAGAGAATTTAACAATACTTGAAGTTCAGAAATTCATTCAGAACTTAGTGAGACTGACTTGCTGATAAAAACAGGGTCTCACTATAGCATAGCCTGGCCTGGAATTCTCTGTTAGCTCAGGCTGTCCCAGGACAGGTGGCAATCCTGCCTCAGCTTCCCAAGTGCTAGAATTACAAGTGTGAACCAGTACACATGCACGTGTAGGTGTAGAAGCCAGAAGTATCTTCCTCACTTGCCATTACCTTTTGAGACACGATCCATTGCTAAACAAGGCCAGCAAAAGCTCCAGAAATCTGTCTTCAGCTCCCAAGTGTGGTGCACATGGCCTTTTATGTGGACATTAGGATCTGAACTTGTGTTGTGTGGCAGACGCTCTACCAACTGAACCATCTTTTTTTAATTTTTGTTTTGCCTTCATGTGTGTCTGTGTGAGAGTGTCAGATCCCCTAGGACTGGAGTTATAGTTGTGAGCTACCCGGTGGGTGCTGGGAATTGAGCCCAGGTCCTCTGGAAGAGCAGTCAGTACTCTTAACCACTGAGCCATCTCTGCAGCCGGGAGCCATCTTTTGTAGGTCCAGCTATGATTGAGTACTGTACTGCTGACTTTCCATATCAGGCTTTCATTAATATCTATATTCATAAAAAAGTGTCACCACTAAATTAGACTTGCCATCTTGATAGAGCTTGAGAACATAAGATTGTGAGTCTTATGTTCTCAAGTATGTGACCTGCAGATTCTGTCCAGCTGCTGAATGAATAAATTCCCAACACTAAAGACTATAAAACTGAGTCATACATTTTTGTTTTCAGATGTACTGATCTCACATTGTAAGCCCACACCATGGACACTCATTTTGTGGTGCTGTCAATAAGTACATGTTTATTTTATTTTTGGTTTTTCGAGACAGGGTTTCTCTGTGAGGTTGTGCCTTTCCTGGATCTCGCTCGGTAGACCAGGCTGGCCTTGAACTCACAAAGATCCTCCTGCCTCTGCCTCCCGAGTGCTGGAATTAAAGGTGTGAGCCACCACCACCCGGCATGTTAATTTTTTTAATTCTTTGAGACTGGATCTTTCTATACATTTTCCATTTAAAACACATTTCAAAACCATGTGTGGTGCATGGCCAGTAAACCAACATGAGGGAAGTAGAGGCAGAGGGGTCACAAGTTCCAAGTTGTTAACTACATGAGTTGAGGACCAGCCTGGGTTATATAAGACCCTGTTTCAAAAACACTAAAACTAAACCCCGAGATTTGACATTGGTTAGAATTGGTCCATGATTTTTTCTTCATATGGCTACACTTAAGGACTATGGTTTCTTTTCAGATTGTATAAGTCTTTTACCCCTTTAAATTTAGGGGATATGTATGTAGCTCAGTTAGGATTACTTGGCCCTGGGTTCAACCCGCAGAATTTTCATCAGTTTGGACCTAAAGGATCTACTAGAAAGTTCTGTTGCTGGAGAGATGCCTCGGTGGTTAAGAGCACTTGCTGCTTTTCCAGAGGACCTGGGTTCAGTTCTCAGAACCCACATAGTGGCTCACAACTATATGTCCAGGGGATCTGATACACAAACATACATGCAGGCAAAATATCAATGGACATTTAAAAAATGAAAAGTTCTCTTTCATCTACTGAGACTTCCACCAGGAATGTCAAATGTAATCAGAATAGACATGGTAGAATTCTGCTGTGAGCATAATCACTAGGAATGACAGGTTATTATATGGTATCACACACTGCTCAGCCCATTACAACCTAGATTCTGGCATCAATAGTTAAATGGAATCATCCTTGAAAAGCTCTCTAAGAGCTAATTGCCAGTCCACCCATTCTGCACCACTGAACATTGTAATGACTAATGACAACATTCTTAACACTCCTTTGTTTGACCCCATAGAATTGGCAGTGCCAGCTTGGTTCAGTGGTCCATACCTGTAATCCCAGCTACTTTGAAGGCTGAGGCAGGAGGATCTAGTTTGAAGCCAGCCTGGGCTACATAGTGAGACCAAGCACAAAGCAGAACAAAAGATGGCCATTCCTGCTGTTCTCTTCCGTGGTATTCTTTTTCAGTTCCAATGGCCCCAGTGGGTAATCTTTTGATTTACCCCTAACCTCTCTTCAGAGCTCACAAAAATTTAGATGACACCATGTATTATCATTTGGTACACACAGGATCCTAAGGCATAACCTTCATTTAGGTAATAGTTCCTTAGTTTCTGTTGGATGTTGTCAAAGGTCTTTAGATTTATATTTTACTCCATGGTGATTATAATGAACTGATAACCACATGATAAAGTCACTTTGAGAAAAATTAACCACCTTTGGCTGCGAAATGTAGCTGAGTTGTTGGAATGCTTGCCTATCGTGCACAAAGTCCTGGCTTTGATTTCCGGCATGGCTGTGCACAGCTGTAACCTGGCACTACAACTGGAGGCAAGAGGGCTGAAAGTGTTCAAGGGGCTGTGTAGCAAGTTCAAAGCCACCCTGGTGTGTAGCTGGAAGGTTTTTCTGGTCCCACCAAGCTTCCACAATCCCATGGCTCACTTTAAAACAATCACTCAGAAGCTTATTAATTATAACTGCTTGGCCATTAGCACAGGCTTCTTACTGACTAACTCTTATACTTAATTAAATTAACCCATAATTCTTATGTTTAGCCACGTGGCTTGGTACCTTTTCTCAGTTCTACCTTGACATCTTGCTTCTGTGTCTGGCTGGTGACTCCTGACTCAGCCCTTCCTCTTCCCAGAATTCTCCTCATCTGCTTGCCCTGCCTATACTTCCTGCCTGGCTACTGGCCAATCAGCGTTTTACTTATCAACCAATCAGAGTAACACATTCACACCATACAGAAAGACATCCCACAGCACTCATGTGCCTAACTGAATTCATCACCTATGTCTCTGCAACTATACTGGGAACAACACTGGAAAAGTTCCCATAGACCAGCAGCCAGCCTCTGTTAAAGTCTTAAGTGCTTGCTTCTTTGTGAGTACCTCTTACTATGTCATTTAGCTGAAGTCTTCCTTGAACTGAGTCAAGTGGAAATCTGCCTTCTTAGAACCCACCCAGTAATCCTTCCATTTCCAGAAGTCTGTATTGGAGGTGATTTTTTCTCATGTGTGTAGCAGAATCAGAAAGGAGTGAGACGGTACAATGTATTTGAGGCATGCTTGGGGCCTTAGCAGCTTATGGCACCTAGGAAATAATCCTAGAAGCCCGGTGGTGGTGAGGCACGCCTTTAATCTCAGCACTGGGGAAGCAGAGGTAGGCGCATCTCTGTGAGTTCCAGGCCAGCCTGGGTTACAGAATGAGTTCCAGGACAGCCAGGGCTACACAGAGAAACCCTGTCTCAAGGAAAAAAAGAAAGAAAGAGAAGAAAACTAGTATGCCCAAGAGAGTTTACAGAACAGCATCTAGAATGATCTCTTGTTTGTTTTTTTAAAAACAAAACAAAACAAAAAGCATGTTAATTTGCTGTACTAGGTTAGGTCTTAGAAAAGCAAGCTTAATTTCATGTTAAACTTGCCACTTAAAATCAGAATGTATATGTGCTTTAAGAATTTAATAATTGGGGCCTAGAGAGATGGCTCAGCCATTAAAGGCTAGACTCACAACCAAAAATGTAAGAATTTCATAATTGGGTTAATGCAGCATAATTCTAATATACATTTGATAAATTCCTTCTGGAATATATATATCAGAAGATGAGAGGCTATTTAATTGCATTTCAGATCATAGTCTAAAAGAAATGAGAAAATTTTCATTTTTCTTATTAAATACTTATGAAACCAAATTTTAAAGTCTCAAGCCTCCCCCCCCACACCCCATCCCCACCCCCCACCCCCTGTCTTCTTTTCCTTTTGAGACAAATTGTCTCTGTGTCTCCCTGGCTGTCATGGAACTCACTGTGTCGACCACGTTGGCCTCAAACTCGTAAAGCTCTGCCTGCCTCTGCCTTCCAAGCACACAGGTATTAAAAGCACCATGCCTAGGCCCCACGGCTCTTCTAATTGTGTTTCTTTTGCTATTCCTATCATGTGTGCTTTGGGCAGGGGCGTTATGGACACGTTCGACAGTATGCCTGCAAGCACCTGTCTGTCCACGTGGTATCAGTGTCCTGCTCTGTCACGTTCACTTGATTCCTTTGACAGGACTTCTCCCCAAACCGAAACCAAGGTTGACAGCCAGCCGTCCTTCCGTCCCCATTCCCAGCAGTCGGGGTTACATGCAAAGCCACATGCCTGGCTTTTTATGTATTGGGGATTTGAACTAAGGTCCTTGTGTTTGCTCGGCAAGAATTCACTCAGTTAACATCTCTCTAGCCTCCTGTTTGTTTTTGTTTTCAGATAGGGTCTCATAGAGCTGATGAGAACCTTGAACCTGCTATGTAGCTGAAGAACTGTGGCAGGCCAGCTGCCACCTTTATAACCCAGGGTACTCTTGAGTAGGGAGAAGTGAGACATTTATAGATAGAAGTATAGAGAGACAGAGACAGTTAGAAAACATAGGATAGCTCGGGAGGGCCTGGATCCTTATCCACCGGCCCCTTCTGTCTCTACTAGAGGGCCTTTTAAAGAAATACCAAGGGGTGAGGCAAAAGACCCCCCTCTAGCACAGCAAGTGCAGACCATCCCAAACACCTAGTGACCATGGTCAAGTCATCCCCTAATGCAGCCCTGCTGGGTACAGCAAGCTCACATCTCACTAGGAAACCTCTGTGGGCTTCCCACAAAAAACTGTTAATTTTATACCATTTTGAAAAAGATGTAAGTATAGGCCACTCATGTCTGTATGATGGGAGAAAGGCAGCATTGCTTGTTTCCATAGCCAGTTTACGTCCTGAAGTTATTTATTGCTCAGTAGTATATTTCTAAATTTCAACCTTAAAGTATGAGTCAAGTTAAGCTTGGTGGTACATATCTGTAGCCCCAGCACTCAGGAACCCTGAGGCAAGAGAATCTTGAGTCCAGGCTGAGCTGCATAAGGGAGAACCTGCCCAAATAAATAAATAAATAAATAAACAAATAAACAAATAAACAAACATAAATGAATGAATGAATGAATGAATGAATGAATGAAATGAAAATATGGGTTAGGAAATGTCATGGTAATGGTTCCTCAAATGTGCTCCACAAGATTAATTGCACACCACTTGAAAGACTGCCACAGACTTCATCTTTCTCTCGTCAAAGAATCCAAGGCTAGGGCAAAATCCGGGGCAAACCGAAGCTACCACAGGGCCGTGTGCCTGGCCAGACCTTGGTACTCACTGCCATTTTTAGCAGTTTATGACACAGCCTGTTGTACTCAAGCATTGACAGCTCACTGGGACAGCGGTTGCGTTTAAGCTTTTTGTGTGTTTTTCTCAAGTTCCTGGCACTCCTTGATTTTAAGTTCTGTGTAAGCCATTTCTTCAGCATATGGCTGCGTCTTGTTTGGTTTCTGTCATGGCTGTGAGAGGGAGTTAGTCTAGGCTTCAGCATGCCGGGCCAGGGACGCAGACTGAGTCTTGTATTGGCATTGTGACTTTAGACCTCAAAGTGGATCTTGGTGGGAAACGAGCACACATTATGCAGGCAGGCAGAGAGCAAGTAAAGAGGTATTAGCTAGTTTACCACTAAAAAAAAACGTCTTCTTGCATGCATGCTGAAATTAACTTGAAAAAAGTCAGGCCAGGCGGTGGTGGCGCACGCCTTTAATCCCAGCACTTGGGAGGCAGAGCCAGGCAGATCTCTGTGAGTTCGAGGCCAACCTGGTCTACCAAGTGAGTTCCAGGAAAGGCGCAAAGCTACACAGGGAAACCTTGTCTTGAAAAAACAACCCCCCCCAAAAAAAAAGTCAGATTTGATGTTTCAAGTATATCATATATGAATATATATAATCATATATTAATATACTATGTACTGGCTGGCTTTGTGTATCAACTTGACACAAGCTAGAGTCATTAGAGAGGAAAGAGCCTCAGTTGTGGAAATGCTGCCATGAGATCCCGCTGGAAGGCATTTTCTCAATTAGTGTTCCGTGGGGGAGGGCCAGGCCATGGTGGGTGGTGCCGTCCCTGGGCTGGTGGTCCTGGGTTCTGTAAGAAAGCAGGCTGAGCAAGCCATGGAAGCAAGCCAGTAAGCATCTCCCCTCCATGGCCTCTGCATCAGCTCCTGCCTCCAGATTCCTCCTTCAGTGATGAACAGCAATGCGGAAGAATAAGCCAAATAAACCCTTTCCTCCCAAACTTGTTGTTTGGTCATGGTGTTTCATTGCAGCAGTAGAAACCCTGACTTTCCTTCCTTTTAAAAGAGCCTTGGTAGGCTAGCCTGGAACTCAGTATTAGCCAGGATGTACTGGAACTCAGGGAAGTCCTGCCTTAGTCTCCTGAGTGTGTGATTAATAGATTTGGGCCACAACACCCACCTGCTGTCCTGCTTTTGTGTGTGTGTGTGTGTTGGGGGAGGGGAGGGTGGTAACTGGGGATCGAACCCGAAGCCTTGTGCAGACTAGGGGAGCTCTCAGTGCCCTGACTTCTTTTTCTGACCCTTCTACTACTATCAATTCCATTAATAATTCTGTTTTCTTTTGTTTTTCAAGACAGGGTTTCTCTGTAGCTTTGAAGCCTGTCCTGGAACTCGATCTGCAGACCAGGCTGGCCTTGAATTCAGAAATCTGCCTGCCTCTGCCTCCCAAGTGCTGGGATTAAAGGCGTGTGCCACCACCACCTGGGTATTAATAATAATAATAGTTGACTTTTATATGAGCTTTGCAACCATCCCTCTTTAAAACTTTACTCATTCATTATTGTGGGTGGTTGGGTTTGGGTTTGCATGTGCCACGGTGCATGTGTGGGTCAGACCGTCAGCTTTGGAATCGGTCCTCTCCTTCCACCTTTATGTTGGTTTCAGGGATCAAAACCCAGGTTGACCATCTTGCAGAGCAGGTGCTTGGCCTGCCAAGGCATCTCCCTGGCTTGACCAAGTTTCTTTTGATGGTAAGATCCAAGGGCTTCCAGAAGAGGTACAGATGGCAGGCACGGAGAATGAAACATGCCCTAACTTGAATCATCTTGATGCTGAGGTGTCCTGTCCATGCTGACATCACCAGGGTGGGTTACAGTGTGGGCCTGAGAAGTCACAGGGCATTCTTCAGGGGTTCAAGCCTAGTTGGATCCTGTGTTACATGGTTCATGCCGGAATCATGCACACCGATAAAAGGCTTTGGCTGGGGAACTTTCTGGGGTCACTCTTTGTCATGGTTTCTGAAATCAATCATGAGTCCTTTGGGAGTGCCCATGAGTCTTGCCACACTGAGGATCAAACCCACAATTTTTTTTTTTTTTTCCAGGAGCTGAGGACTAAACCCAGGGCCTTGCACTTGCTAGGCAAGCGCTCTACCACTGAACTAAATCCCCAACCCCTCAAACCCACAATTTACTCACACTGGGTGCACTACATCTACAGCCCCTGTTCTTTTTGATACACCATTTAAAAAATACATCTCTTACTGCTTTTATTGATATAATTCATTTTGGGAGTATCTGGCATTCAAGACCTTTTGAGGGTTTTATTCATCTCATTTTATGGGGATTTGCCTGTTTGTATGTCTGAGTGTCTGCAGTCTGTGCCTCTAGAGACTGGCAGGGGGCGTCAGATCCCCTGGACTGGAGTTACAAACAGTTGTGAGCTACCACGTTGGTGCTGGAAACCAAACCCGGTCCTTTGAAAGAGCAGCCAGTGTTCTTACCTGCTGAACTATCTTATCTCTCCAGTGCCAGCATCAGGCATCTTAGGTATTCTAACAAATTCATCAGTTTTATTTTATTTTTTTAAATATTCTATTTATTTATTATGTATACAGTGTTCCATGCCAGAAGAGAGCACCAGATCTCATTATAGATGGTTGTGAGCCACCATATGGTTGCTGGAATTGAACTCAGGGCCTCTGGAAGAACAGCCAGTGCTCTTAACCTCTGAGCCATCTCTCCAGCCCCAATCAGTTTTAATTTTAACCACAAGCGCTCATAGGGAGCAAAGTTTAACTGTGTATTAAAGAAACATTTTAAGCAATTGAAACTAAAAAAACTGAACCTTATCATAGTAATTTAAAAATATTTCACCCTGGGATTAATAATTAGGATGTAGCACATGTTTTGCTCTTTATTTTGATTTGTTTTTTTGAGACAGAGTTTCTCTGTGTAGCTTTGCACCTTTGCTGGAACTCACTCTGTAGAACAGACTGGCCTCGAACTCACAGAGATCCTCCTGCCTCTGCCTCCCGAGTGCTGGGATTAAAGGTGTGCGCCCCCACCACCCTGCAGGATGCAGCACATGTTTAAGGTCTTTATATCTCAGGGATGAAGACTAGCAAAAGATTTCTAAGAAGTAATAGTTTTGTGAATATGGCTCTCTCATTCACTGGAAGAGAATATGTGAACTTCTATTGGGGCACACTATGAAAAGAAGATTGGAAGCCGAAGTTTCTGACTGGCAAATGTGATCTGGAAGGTTTCAAAATTAAGCCACAGTTAGATATGAGCTGGCTTTATCTCCATTGAGTGGGTAAATTTGGTGACTGGTTGAAGAATGTTTCTTCCACTGTCCAGACCATTTGGTGTATTATGAGAATACTATTGTTAACAAGTGT